>NC_056737.1:1667675583-1667730583 GCF_019279795.1 Protopterus annectens
CTTGAAGTAAGCTCTCTCCTTTACGAATACCCCATTTGATGGCTCTTCCTTGTTTGGGCCAAAGGTGAAGGAGACTTTTACCAGGTGTGAGCAAGAGGGAAAGACTCCATCTGAGTCTGTTTTTCCACCCCTATTTGACCCTTTCCTAAAGGCCAGAGGGAAGGAAAGATGTGGTTCCGGAAAGCCCAAGGAGTCTTTCAAGACACACGTGGAGAGCCCCCCTCCAGAGGCAGAGGAGGGAGTTACAATGGAAGACTCCACCCTCGTGGCAGAGGGGGTCCGCAACACCAGGGTGACAGAGATCACTTCTCTGGTCAGTCCTACCAGTGATCCTGAAGGGAGGCCTGGCTGTCCTACTCTGGAGGCAGTCTGGGGTCGCTTGTCATTGTACCCAGAAGCCTGGCTAAATATAACAAATGACATTTGGGTACAAAGTATCATTTCTAGAGGGTATTTCATACCGTTCTCCACCCAGCCTCTTCCTGTCAAAAAAATCCCAGAAGTTCCACCCAGTCACATGGGATAAACAGCAATAGAGGTACGCCAATTGCTAGAAAAAGTCATCCAGCCAGTCCTGACAGACCAAATGGGATTCAGAACTTACTCAAGATTCTTTTTGGTTCCAAAGAAAACGGGGAACTGGAGACCAATTTTGGATTTCAGCAGACTCGACCAATTTGTGAGAAAAGAAAAGTTCCGAATGGTCATGCTACAGTCCATACTCCCATTTTTAGGGTAGGACAATTGGATGTGCTCTATCTATCTCAAGAATGCGTACTACCACATAAAGATGGCCAGGCCATCCAGAGATCACCTGCGTTTCCAGCTGGGAGCCAGTCATTATCAAGTCCGATCTCTGCCCTTTGGTCTCACTACAGCCCCCAGAGTGGTCACCAAATGCATGGCAGTAGTCACGGCTCACCTGAGGCATCTAGGATTCCAGGTGTTTCCTTATTTGGACGATGGACGATTGGCTCCTTACCTCCACCACCAGGTTAACTTCTTCAAGCGAGAGAAGCTACTCTGACACACTGCGATCGGCTAGGCATTACAGTCAACTTCGAAAAGTCTGCCTTGTTGCCATCACAGCATATTGTTTTTATAGGGACAGAATTAGACATGTCAACCACCACTTTTCGTCTTCCACCTGAAAGGATTTGTATTTTTCACCAACACATCATGTCCTTGGTATCAAAGAACAGAGCAGCTGCAGAGGTATTGAAAGTACTAGGATTGATGGCAACAGCAGTCTTGGCAATCCTGTTAGCAAGGATGCATATGAAAATCCTTCAATGGCTTCTGTTCACACAGTGGTCTTAACAAGAACTTCCAATGAGTCACATGATCCTGATAAAGAATTCCTGCAAGTATCTTTAGTGGTGGTTGACGTCTCCATGTTACAATAGGACGTCCCTTCATGCTACCCTCTCCAGTTGCCACTGTGACCATGGACGCTTCCCTGATGGGGTTGGGGTGGGGGGGCTTTTTCAGGGAAAGCCTGCCCAAGGTACATGGACAGATCAATAATCGCATCTGCATATCAATGTTCTGGAGATGAGAGCAGTACGTCTAGTGTTGCAATACTTTCAGGAGACTCTTCCTCTAGGGGCAATTGCAATACAGACATTTCAGTGGTCTGGTACCTGAACAAGCAAGGCGGGACCAAATCTTATCCCCTTTGCCGAGAAGCCCTCGGGGTATGGCAGTGGGCAGTGTCATCCCAGCGCTGTCTGTTAGCAACGCACATCCCGGGCAAATCCAACGTCCTAGCAGACTGAGCAGGGCAGTTTTATTGCCCCACAAATGGTCCCTTAAACAAGAGATTGCGGACAGGATTTTCTTCAAATGGGGCCAGCCTTCCTGCGACCTGTTTGCCAGTCACATCAACAACAAATGCAGAAGCTATTTTGCCCTGATTCCCACGCCAGGTCACTCCCCGAGGGATGCTTTTGTCCACTTTTGACCCTCGTGTCTCCTCTATGCATTTCCCCCAATTCCCCTGATACCCAGATTCTTAAAGTAAGCAAAGTCACTGGGATGGACTATCATCCTTAGCCCCTCATTGGCCTCGGCAGATTTGGTTTCAGTTTTTTTACCATCACATTCTGGAAGTCCCATGGATCCTGGACCCAGTTCAGGACTTGACACATCCATCAGGGGATCTTCATCCATCATTGTAGACACTGAAGCTAACCACTTGGCTGCTCCAATTCCCCGCATAGCCAGGCTTTATAATCTTTCCCATGACACTAGTCAAATTTTGTTGGCTTCCCATAAACCTTCCACTAGAAAATTGTATCGTAGTAAGTGGAAGAGCTTTTCCATTTGGGCTTCTTCCCATAACATTGACCCTTACCAAGCGCCATTGTCTTCTATTTTACAATTCTTGACAGAAATTTTCAACAAAGGAGCAGCAGCAGGTACGGTGCAAGTACAATTAGCTGCTATATCTAATTTCCATCTAGGGATCGATGGATTGGATAATGTTAAGTTGTCATTCTCGCCTTCATTCTTGCTGGATGGGTTCGGAGCCGATCCTCTGCTCCGACTCAGCCTATACTATAGCTCAAGAGCTATTTTTACTGGCTCGAGGCAGCCCTATAACCCACAATACCATGTGCTAACTCCCCAGAGCTCGTTTGCCGCTTCGCTGTGATGTTGCCTTTTTTTACCGGCTCAGGTCAGTAAAGAGAATTTTTTCTATAGTACTATATTTCAGGTAGTTTTCCAGATAGATTTCCTTTGTTAGGTCCCTATTGGTTGATGTCCTTCAAGGATGCATTTGCAGTCTTTACAAATGGGTTGTCCTGTCGTCAGGCAGCCCTTCGGTCGGCCGGATTCCAAAGTCTGGGTCTGGCTTCGGCTGGTGTCGCACTTCACCCGACGTCATTGCGGCAGTTATTCGGGTATAAAGGCATCAGCCGGCGCATTTTCCTCAGTCTTTCTTGCCGTGTGGCGCCCAAGCAGAAGCTGTTCGCAAGTGCCGGTCGGTCAGATCCAGAGATTACTACTACGAATACTACTTCAAGACTTCTATAAAGCTAAGTACCCGTTGGGACTCTTTCTTGCCTCAGCCGATGTCAGAGAAAGTTAATAACTGTTTATCTTGTGGGAAACAAATACCTCATAAAGATTTCCACTCCTATTGTATACATTGTTTAGGCCCAGACCACGACGTAGCAGCTTGTCTAGCCTGTGCTTTTTTTAACCGACGCGGCTTAGACGTCGGTCGGACTTTGCTGAACAGATTTTCGGCTCGATTTTGCCTACATTATGCCGTCGGATCCTCCGACTACGCAAATTACCAAAAAACGCAAAGAAAAGGACCGACACTCGCGGTCCGCGGTTTCGGCCGAAACAGCGGTTAAGCAAACCACGAGTGTCTCTGTTTCGGCCGAAACCGAGCAAGCGGTTCTTTCTTCAGCCGATATCATGCCTTCTACCGAGGCCTCTTCTAACCTGGTAGAAACGGCTTCTGAAATCCAACCTTCTGTCGTGGTTTCACAGGATTTATCAGACACCGTTCCCCTGGATGTTTCAACCCCTGCACGTGGAGCTGCTAGGCCTCCTCCAGCTATGTCTATTAAGGCCTTTGCCAGGGCTAAAGCAGCCAAAGCATCAAAACCTGTGCCTGCCAAGCCCCCTTCTCACAGGCCCAGCTCCAGCTCCCACATGCTTTCTTTGGCTGAGGATCTCATCTCTTTAATTCATGGAGCCCAGCCTCATCCAGACAGGGCCTCTCTCCCTCCTCCAGAAAAGAGGCCTAGAGCAGAGCCCCCTGAGCCAGTAGCCACAGATGATTCCTCTGATGACTCAGAACATACAGACCCTCCTGAGGCTTCTTATTCTCCTTACGAATCCTCTGATGCTGAGGAGTCCATCCCTTCAGCCTCTCCTCCTGAGGACTATCTCCCAGGGTCCTAAAGCTGTAGCCGCTACTTCTTCTAAAAACCCCCTCCCCTCTGAAAGGGAATCCAGGTCCTTAAAGAGATGGGGTAAAAAAGTTTACACCTCTGCTACTTTGTCAGCTAGAGCTTTGAACTGCCAATTTCATAAGATTCAATATCAAGAGTTTATGCTTGACCAGTTGACTAAAAAGCTGTCCTCTGAAGAATCTTTAGATAAAAGGTATGTTCAATAAATGGTACATAACATACAGCAGGTCAGTAACCATTCTTTAAAATGTGGCTATGATGCACTGGAGGCTTCCTTTAGATCAGCCATGACTGGCACAGTTATCAGGAGGCATGCATGGTTGAAAGAACAGGCACTACCAGACCATGTCAAATCTAAGCTTTTGGATGCACCTATGGACAAGGTCAATTTATTTGGTTCCCCTGCTCAGCAGGTACTAAAGATGGAAGAGAAAGCAAAATCTGTGCAAACAGTGAAAGATTTCTTACAAGTTCAACCTCCAAGGTTTAGCAGGAACTGGCCCTCCAAGAATTGGTCCTTTCCGGAATCCTCTAAGGCACAAAGAGGCAGGAATAGGCGCTCTAGAGGCAGAAACCAATCCAGGGGTGCCTACAGGGGTCGCCAGTGGCAGGGTAACAACCAACGAGGCACGGATACAGCCACCGCCACTACAACAACTCAATCACAGTGACTTGATGTGGCACCGCCTACCAGGGAACAACTAGAAGCACCCTTAGGCGGAAAGCTAACCTTATTCTCAAGAAACTGGCACTGCATTACAAGAGAAAAATGGGTTTTGCAAACTATAGACCAAGGTTACAGGTTCCATTTCCATACTCTACCAGAAAAGAGAGGAATGCCAAACCTTCCACCTACTCAAAGGACAGAAGCTCTAAAGCAAATATCTCAATTATTAAGAATGAGAGCTGTGGAAAAGGTACCATCTATGGAGCAAGGAAAGGGATTTTACTCCAGACTCTTCCTGGTACCAAGAAAAGAAAACAAATGGAGACCTATTCTAGACCTGTCCGCTTTAAACACATTCCTCATTGTTCCAAAATTCAAAATGCTGACCCTACAGCAGCTTCTTCCCATGCTGGGCAAGGAGTCTTGGCTGGTAACTCTAGATCTCAAGGAGGCATACCTGCACGTCCCCATAAGACCAATTTGCAGAAGATACCTCAGATTTCTTGCAGGATCAGAGCATTATCAATTCTCAGCATTGCCCTTTGGCTTATCTACTGCGCCCAGAGTGTTCACGAAATGCCTGGAATCAGTAATCGCTCATTGCAGACTTCAGGGGATTCAAATCTATCCCTACCTGGACGACTGCCTGATAAAAGCGGACAACAAAAACAAACAAACAGAAGACTTACAAAGAGTCATCTTCTTGCTGCAAGCCCTGGGATACACAGTCAATACAAAAAAGTCAAGGCTGATTCCATCCCAAAGAATAACCTTTCTGGGTGCAGAACTGGACACATCAAAACAAATGGCATTCCTAACTGCAGAAAAGAAAGAGCAACTTCCTCTCTACTTCTTGGCATTAACAAAGCAGAACCATCTAACTGCAAGAAAAGTGCTGCAAGCTCTAGGCTTCATGGCATCCTGCATAATACTGGTCCCTCATGCCAGGCTGCATATGAGAAAGCTACAGTGGTACCTAAAGAACTTGTGGTCCCAGCACAAGCACAGCCTAGAAACCAAAATTCCAATGATCCCATGCCTGAAACAGGAGTTCCTATGGTGGGCTCAGGCCTGCCAATCAAACACAGGATTGCCCTTCTGCAAAAGCCAACCAAGACAAACTATCACGACAGATGCCTCAGACCTCGGTTGGGGGGCACACATGCTGGACAAGTGCATTCAAGGCCTATGGACTCAAGAACAGCTGCATCTGCACATAAATCTAAAAGAAATGATGGCAGTAAAATTGGCGATCCAGGCATTCAGATCCTTCCTCCAAGAAGGCCAGTTGATGATAAGGACAGACAACACCACAGTTATGTGGTACATCAACAAACAGGGAGGCACACGCTCATACCCTCCTATGCCGGCTGGCACTGGACTTATGGGATGTGGCTCTCAGCTACAACATTCAGTTACAGGCAATTTATGTACCAGGGAAGGAAAACATTCTAGCAGACATATTAAGCAGAACTAAAACAGATGCTCACGAATGGATGCTGCATCCGGACATCTTCAAAACCATCACAAGAAAATGGGGATTACCACAAATAGACTTGTTTGCATCCCCTTTCAATCTCCAGTTGAAGAAATTCTGCACAAGGACTTACCACCCACTTGCTTGGAAGGTGGACTCCCTCTCTTTCAGTTGGAAAGGCCTGACAAGCATACGCATTCCCACCACTTCCTTTGATGCACAAGGTGCTTCTGAAGATCAAAGAGGAACGTCCGAGGATCATTCTGATAGCCCCAAACTGGCCAAGACAACATTGGTATCCACTGCTGAGGAGCATGTCCCGGGGACAAATATGGACACTGCCCCTGATCCCATTACTGCTAACACAGAACAACTACAACATCCTGCATCCAAACCTAAAAACTCTGCAGCTAACTGCCTGGAACATTACATAACAGCAATTAACCCAAATGTATCCCAAAGGGTTAAAGACATAATCCTGGAGGCTCGTAGACCTTCAACAAGAAAGAATTATGCAGCAAAATGGAAAAGATATCTCATCTGGAGTACTGCAAAGGGCAAGATGTGACACTGGTGAACATAGCCAACATCCTGGAGTACTTGGCGGAGCTCTACCATACAGGCCTGTCCTATTCTTCCATCAAGATACATGCATCAGCTATTTCAGCAGAATACAGCTTGGATCCTCCTGTCTTCTCGCATCCTCTGCTCAGGCAGTTTCTGAGAGGAATTAAAAATGTAAAACCTCCCAGGAAACCTCCATTGCCAGCATGGGACTTGAACTTTGTGCTAGAAAAACTGACTCTTCCTCCTTCGAACCAGCAGCAACAGCAGAATTACAATACTTATCCTGGAAGACTGCTTTCCTGCTGGCAATAACTTCAGCAAGAAGGGTCTCTGAACTACAGGCATTAATGGCAGTGCAACCCTTCCTGATCTTCCATCAAGATAGATTATCCATGAGAACAAACCCTACATTTATGCCTAAGGTGGTATCCAGAGTCTCTTTAAATCAGGCTATCCACCTTCCTACATTCTTCCCCAACCCACAGAACAGGGGAGAAAGGCTCTTACATACCTTGGATGTACACAGACAATTACGCTACTACCTGGACAGGACAAAAAACAATAGAAAATCTGACCAGCATCTGGTAGCATATGCAACAGGAAAGGAAGGAAAACCAATTTCTAAACAGACAATCTCCAAATGGATAGGAAATTGCGTTAGATTTTGTTACTCCTACCATGGAAAGAAAACTCCAGAGAACATCAGGCCTCACTCCACAAGGGCTACAGCCACTACCACAGCTTTCTTACGAGGAGTGGCTACCAAGGACATTATAGAGGCTGCTACTTGGACCTCCGTGCATACATTTGCCAAGCATTATAACTTACCTATATACTCTAGATCCCGTGCTGGTTTTGCCACTGCTGTTTTGCAAGGGATCCTAACTATACCATAATCTCTTCTCATTTCCTCCTCCCCTAGTTTAGCTATGGTATTCTACCCATTTGTAAAGACTGCAGATGCATCCTTGAAGGACATAGTACAGTTTTGTACCTACCATAAATGTAGATGTCAGAGAGGAATGCATCTGCAGTCAGG
The DNA here is from genome assembly GCF_019279795.1 of Protopterus annectens. NCBI lineage: Eukaryota > Metazoa > Chordata > Ceratodontiformes > Protopteridae > Protopterus > Protopterus annectens. Next base: position 1,667,683,269 of record NC_056737.1, read on the forward strand.
ATTACCCACCCTCCTTCCCCTCTGAGGTACTTCTAGGGTATTTGCCAATCTTCAGCTAGCTTGGGGGGATCTATTATGGTGTATTTGTTTGTATATATGTACATACATGCTTATTTTGTGTGTTTGCTCTCTACTATTTGGAAACTTTGGCATTTGTCCAAATTTAGCCATCCAAGAGGGCACCTGGCATCTGGGGTAAGAAACACTGAGGAAAATGGCGTCGGCTGATGCCTTTATACCCGAATAACTGCCGCAATGACGTCGGGTGAAGTGCGACACCAGCCGAAGCCAGACCCAGACTTTGGAATCCGGCCGATCGAAGGGCTGCCTGACGACAGGACAACCCATTTGTAAAGACTGCAGATGCATTCCTCTCGGACATCTACATTTATGGTAGGTACAAAACTGTACTTTTTATTCATTACAGCCCTTTTGTAGCCCTTTTTCCCTTCTTTAGTTAATTTTTATCATTGGGCCTACGGGCTTTACCTTGGTTTTCCCCACCCCTTACAGTGTCTGTGTGTGGTGTTTAGTCAGTTCCCTTAACTTTTTTCTAGTTTTAAGTTGAGTGTGTGTGTGTGGACTGACTGTGATTACTGTGTTTGCTGTTAGGACTATGTCCAAAGACGCTAAGGTCTCGGGATTCAAGAAGTGTGACTCGTGCTGTCAGAAAATGTCTCTGACAGACGGTCACACTTCTTGTGTCTACTGCTTAGGGCCTTTACACCTGCAGGACTCTTGTTCCGTCTGTCACGGGTTTAGCTCAAGAGTCCTGCAGGAGCGTTGTAATAAACTCATTTTAAGGGGCTTATTAAAGACCGATGACTCCCCGTCCAAGTCTGGCTTGGGGAAGTCTTCAAAAACCGCCAAACCCTCGGCTCCAGCTTCTGAGTCGAGGGCTGGCGTTATTGAGATGGCTCCGACATCGGTTCCAGTCGGATCCGAGGTGGGCAAAGTGGTATCCGCTCCGAAACCTGCATCGGAGTCGACCCCAGCACGCAAGCGTTCTAGATCCCCCTCACTAGAACCCGTCCGATCGGCTCTGAGATCACCTCTCCTATCGGAGCGGAGTCATAGGACTCACTCATCTAGGTCATCCAGGCTTTCCGACCACGATATTGAGACGGTGGTCAGTAGGCTCATAAAATCTCAGGCACTAGCCCAAATGCTCCAAAGCCCATCTCACCAGACTGTGGCTCCTTCGGTACCGCTATCGATTCCTCCTCCGATTTACCTCTCTAGTTCGGAGCCAGAGTTTGTCGGAACCGTAACCCTGCCCACGTCGGAGCCTCTACTTCCACCTTCGGCTCCGGTGTCGTTGGCTCCGACTTCTTCATTGGTTCCGTCCGTGGAGAGGCCCGGGCGCCGGGACTCCATTGTCGGCTCCGAGGGGGCGAGTGACATTGGACCCATGTCCGACCCCGCTCTCCCTCTCAGAGCTTCGGCTCTGGTTATTTTGGCCACGACATCATTCTCGGAGCCTTCTCTCTCTGTGCCGGGAGCAGTTCGGGTCTCTTCGGAGCCGGGACTGCCCTTGGTACCTGATAGGGGGAGCCTTCGAGGTGATGAGGAGCGTGCTGGGCCCAGTGTCAACTCCAAGGTTAAGTTCTGCAGCTCCTCCCTCTACAGTGCCTGTTGCTGTCTCTGGCCATCCTCCTGCATCTGACAGCAGAGATCCAAAGCGTAGGGTACCCACTTTGGGTGTCTCCTCTTCCGAGGCCTCCCCTGAAGCTTCAGGGGAACCGCCTAGGAAAAAAAAGTGCAAGAGGAAGCACATAGACTCCCCAGAGTCTGTCACGTCGGACACAGACTTGGATGAGTCTGAGGGTTCCCTGAGATCCCCCTCTGAGGAGGTCTCTTTTTCAGACATCCTAGAGATCCTAAAACAGAGGGGGAAATTGGTTCACTCTCAAACCCTCCGCGGACGAGTCGGTTTACCTTGACGCCTTTGGATCTCGCCCTTCCACCTCCTGGGTCTCCCCCTTTCGACCCACTAATGGAGGTAGCACCTAGAAAGGCGTGGGCAACTCCTGATTCAATGGAACCTACCCCTAGGAGGCCCTCTAAATTTATTTCTGCTCCAGAGGATAAATCCTTTCTCACCAAAGGTGTTTCAGTTGATGCTATGGTGGTAGCAGCAGCCACTAAGAAGGAATTGGCTGATCCTTCTGTACCTGTTCATCCTCCTAACAGAGAGTCCAGGACCATGGACAGGTATGGCAAGCGGACATTTGCTTCAGCGACCTTTACTATGCGATCGCTGAACTATTTATGTAATTTCACCCGCCTTCAGAGAGTCTTGCTCAAAGAACTGGGTGAAACTGTACAGGATCCTTCTGCTCCGAGGTATCGGGACAAGATGAACTCCCAGCTGGCCACCCTGAATTCCATTGTTAACCCCTCCATGTGGCTTATCTCCTATGCAGCCGATGGAGCGAGTAGGGCCGCAGGCACAGGTGTTGCGTTGAGACGTCACGCTTGGATGCGAGACTGTAACTTTGCCAATCCCTTCAAGGCGTCCTTCACCAACACCCCCTTTGGTTCAGAATTGTTTGGACCTCAGGTGAAGAATACCCTCACCAGATGCGAGCAAGATGGTAAGACTCTCTCTGCCGTGGGAGTTCATTTTTCCACACCTTCTAGACCTTATCCTAAGGGACAGAGGGGCGGAAAGATGTGGTTCCGCAAACCACAGGGAGTCGTGCCTGCCGCACGTGGTGAATTTCCCCCCAGAGGCAGAGGGGGGAACAATAACAGACGCCGCCCCAGGGGCAGAGGGGGTCCACAGAACCAGGGTTCCAGGGAATCTTGCCCTGACCAACCCTTTCAGCATCCCTGAGAAGCTGCCCGACTGTCCGCCTTTGGAGGCAGTCAGGGGAAGGTTATCTCTATACCCGGAAGCCTGGCAATCCCTCTCCCAAGGCACATGGGTACAGAAGATCATATCCGAGGGTTACAAAATTCCCTTCACTTCCCCTCCGGTATAACCGCCAACACTCCTACCAGACGTACCACCCGCACAAAGGGGTCAGGCACAGCTAGAAATAAAAAAAACTGTTAAAAAAAAGTCATCCAGGCAGTCTCAGCAGATCAGCTAGGATCCGGAATCTACTCCAGATTCATTTTGGTACCAAAAAAGACTGGAGACCCATTTTGGACCTCAGCAGATTGAACAACTCTGTACAAAAGACAAAATTTCGGATGGTAACACCGCAGTCCATTCTACCCTTTTTGAGCAGAGACAACAGGATGTGCTCGTTCTAGGACGCGTGCTATCATTATAAAGATACACAGGTGCTCCAGGAGGTTTCTCCGCTTCCGGCTGGAAGCCAGTCATTATCAATTCAGAACCCTGCCCTTTGGTCTCACCACAGCTCCCCGGGTGTTCACCAAATGCTTGGCAGTGGTCATGGCTCACCTGAGACAAAAAGGATTCCAGGTGTTTCCATATCTAGACGACTGGCTCATTTCCGCTACCACCAAGCAGCATCTTATAATGGCCAAGGATTACACTATTCAGCTTTGCAACAATCTAGGTATTTCTATAAATTTTGCAAAATCCTCCTTGTCGCCTTGTCAATGTATAAACTGTATAGGCGCCGTGTTAAACACCACAGAAATGTCTGCAACATTACCACCTCAGAGGGTGACAGACATAAGGTGGAATGTTCAGTCCCTGTTTCGGTCCAACAGAGTTCAAGTCAAGCTAGTATTGAAAGCGTTAGGCCTCATGGCAGCGGCGACCCTTCTACTCCCATTAGCCCGCTTCCACATGAGGATCTTTCAGTGGATGCTGTTTTCTCAGTGGTCCTTTCAACAGCTCCGAATGACTTTCAACATCTTGATAACCCCATCATGCAAGAATCATCTGGTTTCCCCTCAGCTTTTTCAGGGCAGACCCTTTGTTCTCTCCCCCTCCCCCCAGTTGCCACGGTGACAGTGGATGCCTCCCTGATCGGGTCGGGGGGGCACTGTCAGGACAGGACGGTCCAGGGCACATGGCAACAATTAGAACGCCACCTGCACATAAATGTCCTGGAGATGAGGGTGGTGCTTTTAACGTTGCAAGCCCTTCAGAGCTCTCTTCCCACAGGGACTATAGCAATTCAAACGGACAATATGTCTGTGGTGTGGTACATAAACATGCAGGGCGGAACAAAGTCCTACCCCCTATGTCAAGAAGCACTCAGACTTTGGCGATGGGCGATTTCCTCTCAACGGTTTCTGATAGCAACGTCATAGCGGACAGATTGAGCAGAACTATCCTCATGCCTCACGAGTGGTCTCTAAATCAAGCGGTAGCAGACAGAATATTTTAGAAGTGGGGCCCACCTTGTTGCGATCTTTTCGCAACTCCTCCTAACAGCAAGTGCCTCGACTTCTTCACACACTTTCCTCTACCAGGCCATCCCCCCAGATACGCTCTTGTTCACGATTGGCCCTGGGGTCTTCTATATGCCTTTCCTCCTCTACCATTGATCCCGCAATTAATTCAGAAAGCAACCGCATTGAGATCCAAAATGATCCTCATTGCTCCGTTTTGGCCTCGACAAGTATGGTTTCCGTTCCTGCACAGTTACCTACTGGAACAGCCTTGGCTTCTGGAACCCCTTCCGCATCTGTTGACCCATCTCACGGGCAAGCTGCATCAGTCTCTTCATTCCCTCAACCTCACAGCTTGGTTGCTCCACTTCCAGCCATAGCCAGGCTTCCCGTTATTTCTCCTCCTGTCCATGATATCATTCTGGCTTCCCTTAAGTCCAATACTAGGAAGACGTATGCGAGTAAATGGAAGCGTTTTTCGCTCTGGGCACAAGCTAGGTACTTAGATCCTTTCCATGCACCCATTCATAAGGTTCTAGACTTTCTGGCGGAGCTCTTTCATTCAGGGTCATCGTCGGCCACTATCTGGGTACAATTAGCGGCCATTGCTAATTTTCATGTGGGGCTCTCAGAAGCAAATATTATGTCCCACAAACTCTGTAAAGCCTTTCTCAAGGGCATCTTTTTGCTTAGACCTCCAGTTAAGGATCCGCCCCCACAATGGGATTTGAATTTGGTTCTAACTTCATTGATTCTGCCCCCCTTTGAACCTGCAGCCTCTTGCTCCCTCAAGCTTCTTTCTTGGAAAACTCTGTTTTTAGTAGCCATAACATCTGCCAGAAGGGTATCGGAACTTCAAGCCTCGTCTGTCCGTCCCCCTTATTTGGTCTTTCACAAAGACAGGGTAACTCTCAGAACAAATCCATCCTTCCTACCGAAAGTGTCCTCTGAAGCAAATCTAAACCACTCTATTGACTTGCCTGTCTTCTTCCCAGACTATTCCAACAGGGCTGAACAGAAATTACATTCATTGGATGTTCATCGCCAACTACGGTATTATCTAGACAGGACAAAACAACTCAGTCAGACCAGCTCTTTCTCTCATGCTGCAGGAAAGAAAGGGCTTCCAGTATCAAAGGTTACTCTTTCCAGGTGGTTGACATCTATTATTACCTTTGTCAATGAGTTGAGACACAGGCAACTTCCGTCTAGGCCTAAGGCTCATTCAACCAGGGCACTATCAACATCCACGGTCTTTCAAGCAAGGTTACCATTAGATGCCATATGTGCAGCAGCTACATGGGCTTCCCAACATGCCTTTATTGCCCATTACAAACTTGATATAGCCTCCAGAAATGGAGCTGACTTTGGTTCCACTGTACTCAGGAGTCTGTTCCATTGAACCACCCAGGACTAAGGTGCTAGGGACGCTGTCGCATCCAGCAAGAATGAAGGCGAGAATGACAACTTAACATTAAGAAGTTATGTTCTTACCATAATGTTCCATGTTGGTTGTCTTCTTGCCTTCTTTCTTGCGTCCCTCCCTCCTGCCCCCTAGACTGGACAGACTTGAAGGTCTCTGAGTCCTTCCATTTCTTGAGATACAATATGTTACGGTTTCCCCGTATCTTTAGTGTTACTAGCAGGGAGTCCGTACTTGGAAATGAGAATTATAATAATAAATTTTATACTATGTGTTAGCTTCCAAACGAGATCTGGGGAGTTGGCGCATGGTATTGTGTGTTATAGGGCTGCCTCGAGCCGGTAAAAATAGCTCTCTAGCTATAGTATAGGCCGAGTCGGAGCCGAGGATTGGCTCCGAACCCATCCAGCAAGAAAGAAGGCGAGAAGAAGACAACTAACATGGAACGTTATGGTAAGAACATAACTTCTTATTATGGCTCACCAATTGTCTAAGGCTTTTCTAAAAGGTTCTTTTCACGAGGCCTCCCGTGAAGACACCTTACTCCCCCTGGAATTTAAATTTTATGTTATCTCGCATCATTCTTCCTTCCTTTGAGCCTGCATCATCTTGTGAACTAAAATTTCTATTGTGGAAAACTATCTTCGTAGTAGCCATCACTTCAGTCCGCAGAGTTTCCGAGCTACAAGCCCTATCCATCAAGCCCCCTTATATAGTCTTCCATGCTGATAAGAGTATCTCTCAGGACAAATCCATCTTTTTTGCCTAAAGTATGTTCTGAGATTAACATCAGTCAAGTCATCACACCAACAAATTGGAATATATGTTGCACAAACTCTATTTTCACAGACAACTTAGATTTTATTTAGAACAAAAGACCTTAGGAAATCCGATCAGCTTTTTGTGTCTTTTTTCTGAGGCCAGGAAAGGTAAACCAGTTGCCAAAACAACTTCACATAAAGAAGTTATGTACTCACCGTAACGTTCCATGTGAGTTGTTCCATCTCGCCTTCATTCTCACGTCCCTCCCTCCTTACCCCTGCTGGCTGGCAGTTGACCTGGAGGCTGTTTTCATTCTGGTTTTTCAATGTGTCTTCGTTCCTGGGCAGAATAATTATTGTACTTCTATATGGTACGCAGCAAACAAGATCTGCGGTAATTCCAGCAGTGCATTGTGGGATAAGGGGTTGGGTCTCAAGCTACTGGAGAACTTTGAGCTTGCTAGTCGGCCATGTCTGAGCAGAGGATCGGCTCCGAACCCATCAGTGAAGAAGGAAGGCGAGATGGAACAACTCACATGGAATGTTAAGGTGAGTACATAACTTCTTTTTTTCCTATTAGTATTTCCTAAATTAATTTAGGAAATACTAATAGGAAAAAATACTTTAAAGTATTAAGGATTTAAAATTTTAATTATATATTTACTTGCCATAGGCAGTATTGATATAAAAAAATCATGTGTTAAAACTAAATTAAACATATTATATATAACACCAACTATTCACTGATAATGAGTGCAATAGGGTATGCATCCAACTAATATCCATGATAACCAAGCCAAGACATGTGATCTGTAATATATGCACTATTTTGTGGCATTGCTATATTGCACATATGAGAATCTTTCATATTATAATATAAAGAAGAGCAGTAAAGGTACATATGTACTATCACAATCGGACCCCAAGCATGCCATAGCTGGAAATTACTGTGTAACAAGTTTACAACTGCCTCAAAACTGCTTGCAAACGTCAGTGATATAAGGGAAAAGTTACAAATATTTCCATGGTTTACATCACAACATAACAGCTGAGGCTGCAAATCCCTTCAATATATTGGCTTATTATGCAACATGGGGAAGTACCTTTCATCTGATAGAATTTTACAGTTGCACGCTCAAGCCACATCAAAAGAATTATATTTTTACAATCTTCCTTCCAATGGATGATGAGCTGTAGAAAATATGTAGGCACTGCAAACAAATTAAAATGTATTCATCATATGATACATGAATATCTCAATCCACTAAATACTAGTAAATCTGTATGTCATCTAATTCTTACTTTGAACCAGGTACAAACTACTATAAGTAAAGAAAAAAGTATATCCGTAACATTTGTGTGTTGGAGTCAAACAAATTATCTTAAATGCAAAAAGTACTTTTCTCAACTGCCATATATCATTTAAGAAACTTTTATAAAAGCAGAACAGCTAAGCTGAATATATAAAAAAATATAAACATCAGAATAAGTACTTTAGTTTGTGGTATACTTCACTATTTTGACACGAGCTAAGAAGGTAATTTAGTGTGTAAATAAAACCCAGAGGTATACTTCAGTGGTTATTACAAAATGTATAAGGTAATTCATCATTTAAAACATAAAGAATCCAGTTATAATCTAGTGAATTACTGAATGTTTACAGTCCATCAACAGTGTCATAAATTGCCTTGTCAAAACATTTAGAGTCTAGTTGCAGCAACACAGAAATATTACATGAAAATAAAACTTTTGTGCTTTATGGAAACGTTATATCTTTTTTTAATGCAGTTATTATCTAACTGTAAATGCACTTACTTTACCTCCTTATTCCATTGAGTCAGCATAGTGAAACGTTATGAATAGCGTTTAAACATTCCAATGACTTTGACTTCCTGTCTTGAAATGTCAAAGTTCACTTTTCGTTTAAAGACGTGATAGTGGACAAATAGTAGCTAACTTATTAAAAGAAAACATAATTGGTACAGACCTAAATAATTATTGCATTATATGATGGTATCCATGTTTTTTTTTTTACTTTATCTCCCACAAATACTTCTCTTGCAATAAAACCGCTATGATGAATCTCACAAGTAGCGTTTGAAGATTCTGATCAGTTCCTGTCATTAGAGGTTCGAGTTTACGCTGATTAAACAAACTTGTGACATTACAAACTTATCTTTAGGCAAGATTTAAGTACGGAAGCAACTCCAAGGCTCGAGGAGGCATTCTGAAGGTAAACTGAAGCTGTTATCGTGTTTCCATCTGGAACGTTTCAAATAAGTGTAAAAAAAGAGAAAAAAAACATATGTGAAGTGCTCGTGGGTTTGATACATGACTAACATAGATTCAGCGAGCTATCTTATCGCCTTTTCTCTTCCAAAGGCATTTTTACCATAAATACCACTACTAAGTCAAAAATGTAAAGCAAATAATAAAAAATAGGAGGAAAGTAAACAACAAATGTCAATGTCAACAGAACCTGAAAACTATATAATACAGAAACTGACTTTTTTTTTTTAATCTATAAATGTCAGCGCACTCAGATATATCAAAGTTCCAGTCACTCACCACGAAGCACAAATCCCTTGTCAGTTTAAAGCTCCTGTCAGATATTTTAAACTTAACCATATTACATGTTAGTTTGACAGAACTTGTCCTAATTGTAGCCCTACCTTTTAAAGAGCTTTTAGTGTCCTAAAACAGTAAGCCTTATTTCAGAAATCAAGAACTGTAGAAATAATAAAGGGAGAACAGTTATTTATCTTTTTTTTTTTTCCAAAAACTTTTTATTCTATTTTAAAGTGTATCAAACACAACCACAAACATGAGATATACATTAAAATAGTGTATGAGACAGTTAAGGTACATAGTTTATACAAGGGTAGATAATCTGTCTCAAATAATGTAATAAACCAACAACAACTATATACATTATGTACATGTGTTAACCAAGAGGCTAAACGTATAGGTACAATATATAAAAAAAACAATTAACTATCCATAAGGGCAAACTAGGTGAAATAATATCTAGAGAGAAGATTAAATTTTAATCATTGTTTATAATATATAGAACTTTCTCAATAATTTTATTAGATTGAGCAATTTTCTTGGGACTTTTCACTAATATTTTTTGGGCTGTAATATGAGAAGACTACATTCTTAAAATTATTCCAATTCAATTTGGTACGATCTAGCCAATTTTGAGTGATATAAAGTTTTGAAAGCAAACAGATGTAAATTATCACTTGCGTGTCTAACCTTGGAAGATAAGTAGTTGGAATATGAAGTATTGCCAATTCCCAGCATAAAGTGGATTGATGGTACCCCATTTTCTGTAATCGAACGTTCAGAGAGGTCCAAAGTTTGTGTGAATGATAACAGGACCATAAAATGTGTAAAAGATCTGCATTGGAAGAGGAGCAGTAAGAGCATGATGCAGATTTACTATTATCAAACTTATTAAGTTTGGAAGGCGTAAGATGCGCATTATTGTTGATCATTAATTGTGTGTAAACAAGTTTCTTAAAGGGAGTATATTCTATAGTATTTTTAATAGCTGAAAGTTTCTGATTTACAGATATTTGAGCATTGTATTTGTCCCAGTACTTAGAGAAAAGGCAATCTGAATTATGAATTATCTGAATTAGAAGATACTATGATTTAGATAGCATTTTTTCGGAAAGTGTTAAGGCATGAATAACTGTGTCAAAGTTCTTGAAGGCTTGTTTATCTGACTTTATGTGAGCAAAATTCACCGTAAGTATATCTCTCAATTGGCGTAGGATTGGAATATAAATAATATTTACTTTAAGAATTTTACGTAATTTGGTTAAGGATTCATCTTTATATTATAACAGGTCCCAGACTATGAAGTTCTTAATGAGAGGGAAGTTTGAAAGGTTAATAGGCATGTTATTTAACTTAATGTTTGGGTTTAAATGAAGGGGTTGCAATAATTGTGCCGTGTTATCAAGATTGGTGATTTTTAACAATGTTTGGAAGGAATTAATTTTAAGTTTTAATGATTTAGATATTTTTAAAGAGTTTATGGCCTCCCTAGAAAGAAAAGGGAGAGCAGCTGGATTAATATCCTTGGTTAGAATATGTTGATACCGTAACTTTGTCCAGATAGGGAGATAAATGCAACTCTTAGGTCTTGAGTTTGAAATGGATAACAATTTATTGGCTGAAATAATCAAATAGTAAAGGTGAAAATTTGGAAGACCACCTTTACTTTTGGGAAAAATTAAATTGATGTATGAAATCCTAACTGATTTAGGAAACCAAATAAATCTAGCTAAATCTTTATTAATTTTGGAAAAGAAGCATTTAGGAATTATTTGATCTGTGGCATTAAATTGGAATAAAAGTCTGGGGAGTATGTTCATCTTAATTATGGCAGCTTTAGAAAGAAGTGATAGATTTAGCCGCTCCCATCTATGAATATCAATCATTATTGATGCCCATAATTTAGGCATATTATTTTGAAAGATGGAGAGATTATTCTGCTCAATATGGGTCCCTAGATATTTTATGACGCATGTGATTTGGAAAGGAGATTCAGGGAATAAATGTGGCTTGTGAGCCAATGGGTTTAAAGGAAAAATGTGTGTTTTCTGAGTATTTATCTGATATCCCGACACCTGTGAAAATTTGTTAATAGAATTGATTAATTTTGAAAGGTCTGTGCTAGGTGTTTGGAAGCATATCACTAGATCATCTGCAAATGCAGATAAAAACACTTCTGTGTTCAAAACTTTAGGGATCTTATGAAAGGTATTCTGTATAATATATAATAATAGGGGTTCTACGTATAAATTAAAAAAGAAAAGGGGATAAAGGACAACCTTGCCGTGTGCCATTAGTGATCTTTATAGGTTTAGATGAGTGTCTATTTATGTATAAAAAAGTAGAGGAATTTTTGTATATGACCTTAATCAAATCTATATAAGTGTTAGGAATATTGAAACGAATCATAGTTTGGAAAAGAAAGTTCCAGTTGACTCTGTCAAATGCCTTTAATGCATCAAGAATCAACGCATACAATGGATTCCTATCTGATTTGGTGAAATGTCTAAGGGAGTCAAGAGTCAAAGTATTGTCCCATATATGTCTTTGGGACATAAAACCTGCTTGGTCAAAGGAAATTAAAGATGGAAGGACCCTTTTTCAGTCTATTAGCTAATAAGGAGGCTAAAATTTTTATATCTATATTGATTAAGGAAATAGGTCTGTAATTGTTAGGATCAGTTTTATCTTTGTTGTTTTTCAGAATTAGGATAGTTTTGGATATGTTCCAATGCAAGTCTGATATACCATTTAATATTATATAATTGAAAACTCTTAGAAGGAAGGGACATATGACTAATTTATGGGACTTGAAAAACTCAGCTGTAAAGCCATCTGGACCCGGGGATTTACCAGTTTTAAGTCTGTCTATGACCTCTGAAATTTCCTGAAGACTTAATGGAGCAGAAAGTATGTTTCTTTGTTTTTCATTTAGCGTAGGAAATTTAATAGAAGATAATAAACTATCTATGTGTTGTTCAGGCCTAGGGTCAGTTCCCTTATATATTTTTGAGAACAAGGAGGTAAAGAGTTGCATAATTTCCGAATCTGAATTATATATCTTGTTTTCATATTGGATGAATGGTATTCTAGGAAGATTTTGGTTATTTTTAATTATTCTAGCTAGAACTTTAGAAGGGACCTGTGCCCATTCGGAGTAAGTTGCTAGATACCTTTGCTCTATTATAGACAGATTATGTTGATGTAATAAAAGCAATTCTTTCTGAGCTTCAAGAAACTGTTTATAAGCCAAAGGGCTAGGTTTTAACCTATATTGATTTTCCAAAGTTTGAATTTTAATTTTAAGAAGGGATTCTTTTTTCTTATATTGCTTTTTAATAAATGAAGCTTTGTTAATCAACATGCCTCTAAGATTTGCCTTGCATGCGGCCCATTGTATATCATATGGTATATTCTCTGTATCTAAGTTGAGATATCCTTCCTGTATTAATTCATTGATTAACTTGTGTATGTCTTTATTTAGAAGTAAATTATTATTGAGTGTCCAGCTATTTATGAGTGATTTTGTGCTATATTTAGATCTAGACAGATTTTGAGGGATATTCTAGAATGGTCTGCGAAAAATCTGGGCTCTATGGAAAAATCAGTTTTTAAATGTGACAAAGAATTGGAAACAAGAAAAAAATCTAATCTAGACCAAACTTTATAGCATTTTGAGTAGTAGGTATAAATGTCTTTTCTTTGGAAAAATCTTATATGTGAAATAGGATCTATAAGGTCATGGTCAAGCATTAATTCTTCCAACACAATGGATGCCTGATAATTATAGGAAGATGAACTTACTAGTTCTATCAACATCAGGATTAATAATAGCATTCCAATCCCCCCTAAAATAAAGTAATGATCATTGAATGAGGAGAGAATATTGTACATTTTAAGAAAGAAAATATGTTGTTCACAAGGACCATACAAGTTCAAAAATAATATAGGCTTATCTACGTTTTGAAGACGAGGTAAAATAACACCATCTTCCATCTGCATCATATTTCAAATCTATGTTATTCCCCTGAAAATTATTTTTGATTAGAATAGGTTCATAGGTTCATACTAGGCTATCTGCCCAAGGGCATTTATAAGCCTAGCCCATAGTTATGTGGCTTTCGCCACCCCTTTAGTTTGAATAAAACTATGCCTATTATTTTGCTGTGCCTCTGTCAAGCAGTGACACTGAAGTAATCCCTGGGGTATATCTGCGATCTCCCATCCATTGGTCAAGATTCCTCTTGAACAAGGCCAGCGAGGTGCTCTGCCTCACATGTACCGGGATTTTGTTCCACAGCATAGGGAGTCTCTGGGTGATGAATTTGTCCCTCCAGCACGTTATATTAATAACTGTGTCAAGGTTTAAGTCTCCCGCCCTTGTGGTTCTGAGGGATCTAGATTTTTTGAGGTGAAGCATATTCATCAAATCTGGGTTTGACATGGCCTTATATGTCAGGCACAGGTCACCTCTGAGCAAGCGGTATGAGACTGAATAGAGCTGGAGTTCTTTCAGTCGGGCAGCATAAGACATATTTTTGAGACCCTTTATCCTTTTGGTGAGGAACTTTTGGGGCCTTTCCAGCTGCTGCAGGTGTCGGGTCAGATACATTCTGAATGGGGCATTGTACTCAATCATAGGTCTAATGAGTGATGAGGACAGGGGACGATTACCTCCCTTGATCTAGATGTGAATCCCTTCATGATCAGGTGGGCAATGTAGAAGGTTTTCCTAACTACTTTAGCAACATGAGTGTCAAGCGAAGGCTACTGTCAACCTGGGTCCCCAGATCCCTGATGACTTCTTCTGTGCTCAGTGGATTGCCACCTATATGGTAGCTAGGGGTAACCTTGTTTTTCCCAAAGGGTATGACTATGCATTTCTTGGCGTTTAACTTTAGGCCATGGCTCTGGCACCAGTTATCCGTTTCTGTGAGGCCCTTCTGAAGGATATCTGTGTCAGATGTGTTTTGGACTATGGCGCCCAGTTTGCAGTCATCTGCAAACTTTGTCAGCCATAACCCTCCTGTGTTTGCTTGTACTTCAGAAAAGTAGATGCCGAACAAGAGTGGACCCAGGACTGAGCCCTGTGGGACACCACTTGTGACGGGCTTTGAGTCTGACATGGCTCCAGCAACTCTGACCCTGTGGGTTCTGTCACTTAGCCAGTTTGCAACCCATCTTGTGATGTATGGGTTTGCATTCAAGCTGATGAGTTTTCGATGATACCTGAGTGGGGTATTGTGTCGAAGGCCTTTGCCAGGTCGAGGTAGGCTGTATGGACTGCCTTTCCCTCATCAATGGCCTTGGTGACTGTCTCGAAAAAGTCAACCAAGTTTAAAAGGCATGATCTGCCTTTGACAAAGCCAAACTGGGTTGGATCCAAAGTCTGCAAGTTCCCTATGTCTTTATTTATGAGTTCCATTATGATCCTCTCCATGGCTTTGCAGATAAGGCTTGTCAAGCTAATGGGACGGTAATTACCAGGGTCGGTGGAGGCACCGCCCTTGTGAAGTGGGACCACAGTGCCGTGCGCCACTCCTTGAGTCGTATCCTGAGGTGAGGCTAAGATTAAACAGCTGTCCTAACTGCGGGTTTAATTCCTCATTGAGTTCATGGAGCACACAGCCGGGGACACCATCCGGTCCCATGGATGCTGTGTTTTTTGCCTTGGAGAGGGCAGTTCTCACCTGGGCATTGGAGATGTTTGGGGGGCTACAATCCTCTGGTATAGATATCTCTCCTTTTGGGGGGGAGGGGGGGAGAAGTTTGCACTGAACCTGTCAGCCAGTATGTTGGCAATGTGTGTAGGTTCAGTAATCTTCACATCATTTTGAACTAATTCTGAGCATATCTGGGAGCTTCCTCCTAGGTTTCTAACATAGCTAAAGAAGGCCTTATGGTTGTCTTTTGAGTCCTTGGTGATTTTTCTCTCAAACTTTGCCTTGGATGATTTTATGAGAGCTCTTAGTTTTTTACTTATAATGATCAAAGGTGTCTTGCCTTTCAAGGATTTTGCTCTATCTTGTAGTAGCTTCCTCCTTTTGTTGTAGAGCTTGTTTATGGCTGGGGTCCACCAGACTGGACGCTTGCCTTTGGTACAAAGAGTCTTAGTTTTGTTTGGGATTGCCTGATCCATGCAGTCCTGTAGGTGCTGGTAGAAGGCATTTGTAAGTGATTCAGTGGTTTGAGTAATGTTTACCACTGGCTCAGGGGCCTTAAAGGAGACCACGCTAGTTTTTAGAAGTGTGAAGCCACACCTCTTGAATTAAAGCTATTACCGGCAGCTATTATCTTTTTAACCCATTTCTTATTTTCTTCTTTATTCCAATCTTCCCTAAGAAGATGTGTTTCTTGTAAAAAAAAAACATAAATTAGCCTGGGATTTAAATAATAGATGCAATAATAAGGATTTTTTATTTTTGTTATGTAGCCCTCTCACATTCCATGAATCAATATTTAACGTCATTTAAATAATAATGTATGGGTTGACAAAGCTTGGAAGGATTATTAATTATTATTACTTATTTAATTATTATTACTATCAAAGTATTGTATAAGTACAAGAACCAAGTCCCCTTGTAGTTAAAAGCTCGAATAGTTAAACCTCTCAAAGCAACAGGTGTACTTGTCTCATAATATTCCTCCCTAACTTCCCCGGTGCCTACCCACCCACCCCATACTAAGGGAGAAATATATAGATGAATTAAGAAAATATTTATGATTAACAGAATAAACACAATAACTGCAATAAACCTACTTGTAGTCCTAAAAAGGACTATTACCGTCTTTAGTAAAACTATACATATATACAAATCCAAAAAAACAAGATTTCAGTCATACTAGGACCCTATAACAACAAATATACTCTGCTCCTGAATAGACTATATATCCTGCATAATATAATTAATTAAAGAAATAACTAGGAGTAAAATATTAGGGTTAAAGATATTAATAAAACTGTGTAAATAATTATAAAATTATATACATAGAAATTGTGTCATACCTTTTTATGAAGTTTGAGAAATTTTGATTGAGACTTATGTCTAGACTTATGATAATAAGCATTATAACATGTGTTGATATGTAAAACTAAATGTTATTACTGTACATCTTGAATTAGGTTATAACTAGGATTTATAACACAGCAAAAATCAGAGATAAAAATTTAATCATAAACTAAGTGTAGTTTGATGCACCATCCCAACTTTAGAAACATCACCTGACCTTCAAAATCTATTACAGTATTTATGTGGGACTTTAAAAATAAACTAAATTTATGTTTAAACAACAAGTCATAAGTTTGAAAAAAGTCAGGGAAATTTTAGTATTAATTCAGTTGTCAATATATATTGTACAACTAAAATCTCTGAGATAAATTAGTCTTTACTTTTGCATTTTTATATTAATAACACAACTTTTAAATTCTGTATATACAATCAGCAAATCTGTAAATAAATACAAGCTTAGAGAAGTACGATATGTGAGTCTTTCTGGGTTAGACCGGAAGTCAGTGGGAGTGTAAATGTAGTCGCACTTTTTAACTAACCGACTAGCCAGCAAAAGTTCCCACTTAATCGATGAGCTTAAATAATTAACCAGAGCGATATTATAACGCCAATCCAGTGATTAAATTAGTTATTTTTGATACGTTGTAAGGTATCACAACTTTGATCCTCTCCTAAACAAAATTACTCAGGAGTGTTGATTAACTGCATCTCCGAAGTGTCGCAGGTCTTCCAGATACAAAGTTCCACCTTCTATTATCGGAGATATAGTAAATTAAAATAAATATATCTGAGCAATCTGGGATGATCCAAGGAATATCTGTCGAATTCAACCTATTCCATAAAACATGTTAAGCGTGACTGAATAGGTGTTTGGTACCATAACAAAACGGAAACAACTGATACAAGTACATTAAGTGCTGTGAAGACATCTCTGTCATACAATTAAATGAGCAGTTATTTATCTTGTATTATTGTATCAGGCATTTCTTTGAATAACTTGAGAAAAATGACTTTCTCTTCCTTCTGACTACTGGCAAGGTGTCTTTTTTCATCATAAGTAAATGACAATGTGTTGGGGTATCATCTGAAATCTGATACCTCTTTTTAAGTCAGCACAATATGGGGCCAATTTCTATCTATTTGTTTTTATTTGTGCAGGTAAATCCTGAGAAAAGGAAAGTTTATGTTTGTTCCACTCAAATTGCCTGTTTTCTTAGCTGTTTCCAAGATTTTCTGAGTGTCTTGGAAATTTAGCAACTTGGTGTATACAAGACGAGGTAGAGCACCATCCTGACGAGTACGCAAGGCTCTGTGCGCTCTTTCGATTACAAGGCGCTCTCTACTATTCTCTGAGTTTAATAGTGCAAGAAAAATCTGTCTAGTAATTTTTAATAAGTTCTGACTGTCATATGTTTCTGGCAGACCTCTAATATAGTATTACGGCGACTTCTCGCTTCTAGATCTAAAAGTTTGTCTTGCAATTCATTTATCAGAATATCTTTGGCACTCAGATTTTTATTTATTTTTTCAATTTCAAGTTCACTGGTATGATTTTCTGATTCAAGAACATCTATCCTTTCGGTTATTAATTTAATTGAAATCCCAAAAGTCTGTAAGCTGTTCTGAGAAATCTTTTATAGCTTTGTGAATGGGATTTAGAGCCAATTTTAACTCTTCAATATGAAAGTTTGTTTTATTTTTATCTTTGGCGCTTATTTTTGTACTTTCGACACTTGTTTATTGGTTCTAAGCCTTTTTGAGCTAGACTCTTTTTCTGGAGAGTGCAGGGATGAAAATTTGGCCTTATTGGACTGTCTCCATGTTATCCGAGTTACCAGCCATGCCTGATTGTAGTTGTGATTACACAGTCGAGATACAGCTTGTAGGTATGTGGCATAGGCCTCGAAGACCCAACGAAGATGAAAAACTTAAATGTAGAAAGATTTGCTTATTTTAATTATAAATCGCTTTAAACTTAATAACAGTGATCCTAATCGAATTACAAACTAGATTCTGTGGAAACTCCTAACTTATAGTTTTATATAATGTCGGAAGTCACTTCAAAATGAGGAGCGTTATATTAGGGTGCGAACTAGACGACGGCCATCTTGAATTTCAGATGTTCTTCATCTCACATTGCTGCAGTCCTTACACTTGGGTAGTCCGCTGTCCTCGGTCGGCCCGAATATCAAAGTATTAGGCTGACGTCGGTCAAGGCGCTTAAGACTGACATCAGAACATCAGTGTACAAATGCGCATGACCGACGTCATATCCGCAGTCTTTTTTGCCGCATGGTCCGATGCAGAAGCAGCGTTGCAAGTGCCGTTCGGCGTCCTGAAATTTTTCGAATTCGGAGTTTCAGACCGAGTCAAAGTTGGCTAAGTACCCCGTTGGGGAATATTTTAGTTTTTTCTTGCCTCAGTGGTTTACCGGATGTCAGAAAAAGTGAATAACTGTATTTCTTGTGGGAAGCAAATACCGCATAGAGATTATCATACTTTGTGTATTCCTTGTTTGGGGCCTGAGCACGACGTTGTTGGGTGTCGCTTTTGTGCTAGGTTCAATAAGTGCACTATTAAGCGAAGGTTAGATTGTGCCAGGTTGGTCTTCGGGAAGCGGTGCAATTATAATATGCCGTCGGATGCTCCGCCCGCTTCTTCGAAGAAGCGCAAAGACAAAGCAGCTAAACCCAGGCAAGAAGAGTTGTCCGTAGCAGACGCCGGTTCTTTAGAGGCGTCAGTGGAACCGGTGGTTCCACCGGAGGCTTCTCTGGAGTCCCAGGGGGAGACTTTGATATTGCAGGATGTGGCCTCTCAGGAGGCAGGTCAGGCTGAAGGGGCTTCTCAGGTTACTGTACTCCCCTCCCTTCCTAGGGTGGTTAGGCCCTCTTCTTCTGTTTCCAAGGCTTCTCCCAGAGGCAGGCCAGGGTTAGCTTCTGTTGGTGTCACTCCTAGTTCTACAGGATCTGTGCCCAAGAAGCACATGCTTAAAATGGCAGAAGATTTAATAACTTTGATTAGAGGTTCTTTGCCCCCTCCTGATAAGAGGCCTAGGGTGGAACCAGAGTTGGGGAGTTTTGAGCAGGCTTCGGATGTTTGAGTCTTCGGCTGAAGACTTGCAGGAGTACTCTCCTTATTCTGATTCTGATGCAGATGATTCAACTCCTTCTGATTCAACTCCTTCTGCTTCTCCTCCAGAGGATTTTTCTTTTTCAGAGACTCTTCATTCCATGAGGGAACATTTTAAGTGGGAAGGTCAGGACTTCTCTGATTCCAGGAAAAGGCTTAGGGAATTTTTGCTTTTACCCCAGCATAGGCCTTTGGCTATACCACCTGTTCTGGATGTTGTGGAGGATGTGTTTGCAGAGGCTTCACTTAATCCTGATTCTTTGCCTCCTGCTCCTGTTAAACCGGATAGGTATTACAGGGTGCCTGAGGCTCATAAATATCTTTATAAGAGTCCTAGGGCGGACCCAGAAACTGTTAGTCAGGGACCTAAGGGTGTCAAGGCCTCTGTTGTAAAAAATCCGGTTCCTCCAGATAAAGAGGCCAGAGCTTTGGATAGATGGGGAAAGAAAGTCTATACTTCTTCCACCTTAGCTATGAGGGCTTTGAATTGCCAGTTTCACATGTTGAAATATCAAAACTATCTTCTTTCTCAATTGAAGTCTAAGGTAGATGCTCTGGCGGAAGGTATTGAGTGTAAAGAATTACAAGATTTGGTGCATGTCTCGGAGCAGGTGGGTAAGCATTCTTTACAATGTGGTTTTGATGCTGTACAGGCCTCGTCTAGGGTGGCTGCCACTGGTTCAGTTCTTCGCAGGCACGCCTGGCTGAGGGATCAGAATTTATCTGACCATGTTAAGACAAGGATTTTGGATGCTCCTTTACAGTCTGATGTGTTGTTTGGTTCACCTGTGGAATCAGTCTGGAAGAAAATGGAGGACAAGGCTAAGTCTATGCAGGCTGTTAAAGATTTTTTGCAAGTTCAGCCTCCGAAGTTTAGTAGGAATTGGCCTGCTAAGGGGTGGACGTATCCTTCTTATGATTCTCAGTCTAGGGGTAGATCCAGACGTGGTAGGGGCAGGACTCAGAGTTCCTTCAGACCTAGAACGGGGAGTTCACCTGCACAGTCTTCGGGTGAGGGCAGGGGCCAGTCCTTTCGTAAACAGGCCCAATGACCTACCTTTTCAGCTGCCAGGTCCTTCTCGTCTGGCAGCACCTTTGGGAGGAAGGTTGGCACTCTTCAAGGAAAATTGGAGTTTGATTACTCAAGACAGATGGGTATTGGATATTATACACCAAGGTTACAAGTTTTATTTCCATACCTTGCCTCCTTTCAAAGGCATGCCAGACGTTCCTCCTCAGCAAAGACTAGAGGCTCACAAACAAATTTCTCTGTTACTTCGCATAGGGGCCATACAACCGGTCCCTCTACCAGAAGTGGGCCTAGGATTTTATTCTCGCCTGTTCCTAGTACCAAAGAAGGGGTACACGTGGAGACCAATTTTGGATTTATCTATCCTCAACACATATCTGGACATTCCCAAGTTCAAAATGTTGACGTTACAACAGCTTTTGCCTCTGCTGGGCAAAGATCACTGGATGGTGACTCTGGATCTCAAGGAGGCTTACCTTCATGTTCCTATCAGGCTCAGTTGCAGGAAGTATCTGCGTTTCCGGGCTGGGACTTCTCATTATCAGTTCTCTGCATTGCCCTTTGGCTTATCTACTGCGCCCAGAGTGTTCACGAAAGTTCTGGCTCCAGTGATAGCTTTCTTCAGGCTAAAAGGAATACAGATCTATCCTTATTTGGACGATTGCCTGATTCTGGCCCAAGAAAAGGACGAACTTCGTCATCATTTACAGTATGTGATAGCAGTGCTAAGATGCCTGGGGTATTCTGTGAACGAAATAAAGTCCAGTCTAGTACCCTCTCAGGACATGTGCTTTCTGGGTGTGAGGCTGAATACAGCGTCCCAGATGGCCTTTTTGACCCCGGACAAACAAAAGAATCTTTCTCTTTACTTCCATCAGTTGTCTCATCAGTCCAGGCTGACTGCAAGGACAGTCCTTCAAGCCTTGGGGTTCATGGCATCTTGTATTCTGGTGCTTCCCAATGCCAAACTGCATATGAGGAAGCTACAATGGTATCTTAAAAATGTATGGACTCAGCACTGCCAAGATATGGACACTGTCATTCGAATAATACCTTGCATTCAAAAGGAGTTTTTGTGGTGGGCTCAGGAATGTCACCTAAACAAGGGACTCTCTGTGACCCGACCAGAGGCGAGTCAGATTCTAACGACAGATGCCTCAGACAAAGCTTGGGGAGCTCATCTAAATGGAAAGTGGATACAAGACACGTGGCCTGCCAGACTTCAACATCTACATATCAACTTGAAGGAGATGTTAGCAGTCCAATTTGCATTAATAGCTTTCAAGGATTTACTCCTTCCAGGGCAGGTGTTGGTTCTAACAGAAAACACAACTGTCATGTGGTACATCAACAAGCAAGGGGGAATGCATTCTTATCCTCTATGCAGACAAGCGATGATTTTGTGGGAGACTGCTCTCAGTTTACAGCTGAATCTTCAGGCAAGGTTTCTGCCGGGAGCACAGAACTCCTTAGCAGATGTGTTGAGCAGACAAATTATGGATCCCCACGAGTGGAAATTGGATCCTCATGTATTTCAGAAATTGACAGTGTTATGGGGAACTCCAGACATAGATCTGTTCGCTTCTCCACTAAACTACCAGCTGCCAAAGTTTTGCACAAAAAGGTTTCATCCCACAGCTTGGAAAGTGGATGCTCTTTCATTCAAGTGGAGCAATCTTCATGTGTATGCCTTTCCACCTCTGCCTCTCCTCCCAAAGGTACTCCTGAAGGTCAGACAGGACAAGCCAAAGATGATTTTAATAGCTCCAGATTGGCCTCGACAGCACTGGTACCCATTACTGAGAAGTCTGGTACAGGAGCCTCCATGGCCTTTGCCTTCCATTCCACACCTGCTGTCTCAGGAGAACAGTCATTTACTCAATGTCAAACTTCACTCTCTACATCTAACAGCCTGGCATATTCTGTTTTAAACCCTGGAGGGTCTCAGCTTCCACAGCAAGTTTTGAATGTTATTTTGGAGGCCAGAAGGCCTAGTACCAGGAAAGTGTACGCAGATAAATGGAAGAGATTTTTATTTTGGAGTACAGCAAAGGAATTTGATGTTTCTAAGCCTGATTTAAGTGTGGCTCTTCAATATCTTACTGAGTTACTGGACAAGGGTTTGTCCTTCTCTTCTATTAAGGTTCATGCTGCAGCAATTTCTGCTCACTATGACTGTGACCCACCATTGTTTTCTCATCCTTTGTTTAAGCAATTCCTTAGAGGGGCAAAGAATATAAGACCCCCACGTAGAGCTCCTACTCCTGCTTGGGATCTCAATTTTGTGTTGGAGAAACTCACTCTACAACCTTTTGAGCCTGCAGCTACTGCAGAGTTGAAATATTTATCATGGAAGACTGCTTTTTTGTTGGCCATTACCTCTGCGAGAAGGGTTTCTGAATTACAGGCCCTTATGGCAGTTGAGCCTTTCTTAATTTTCCATAAGGACAGGGTATCTTTGCGTACTAATCCTTCCTTTATGCCTAAAGTGGTTTCTAGTGTGGCTTTAAACCAAACTATTCATTTGCCTACTTTTTATGCAAACCCCCAAAATAAAGGGGAAAAGATTTTGCACACTTTGGATTTACACAGGCAGTTGCGATATTATTTGAGCAGAACTAAAGGGTTCAGGCAGTCTCAGCAGTTATTTGTTTCTTTTGCTTTGGGTTTTCAGGGCAAGCCTGTGTCAAAACAAACTATTTCTAAGTGGATTGGGTTTTGTATTGCTTTCTGTTATTCCCATCATGGTAAGGTGATTCCAGCTGGGATTAGGCCTCATTCCACTAGGGCTACTGCCACTTCTACAGCAGGGGTGGCAACTAAAGATATTTTGGAGGCAGCTACTTGGAGTTCAGTGCATACTTTCTCTAAGCATTACCACCTTCCACTTTACTCTAAATCTAGGGCTGGTTTTGCCACTGCAATTTTACAGGGCATTTTGGCAGCTCCTAATGCTTTATAGTTTTGCCATCCTCCCTTACCTCTGCTTTGGGATTCTACCCAAGTGTAAGGACTGCAGCAATGTGAGATGAAGAACATAGTACAGTTTTGTACCTACCATAAATGTAGATGTTCGAAGATCTACATTGCTGCAGTCCAATTTACCCTCCCTCCTTCCCCTCTGTAGTTAGAGGCGGTTGTGTGGGTTAGGTTGTGAATATTGTGGATATTGTATATATTGTACATATGTTTAGTGCAAGGGTGGTTGGTTGTTTTTTGCTGTCTTTTGGTTTTGACCTTTCTTTTTAAGGGTCTTCTGACACCTGGGGCAAGAAAAGACTGAGGATATGACGTCGGTCATGCGCATTTGTACACTGACGTTCTGATGTCAGTCTTAAGCGCCTTGACCAACGTCAGCCTAATACTTTGATATTCGGGCCGACCGAGGACAGCGGACTACCCAAGTGTAAGGACTGCAGCAATGTAGATCTTCGAACATGTACATTTATGGTAGGTACAAAACTGTACTTTATTTATCTTTTAACTTCTTTTTTTTTTTCTGAAGATTTCCATGAATTAATTTCAGCAATTCTCTTCAATGAAGGATTTGACCATTCCATATTCTCCATTTTCTCTATTAATTTACTTGTTTTTAAGTAGGAGACTGCAGAGTCAAGATCATCAAAGATTTTACATCCCTCTGTGAAAAATAATTTTAGTCTGACAGGAAACACCAGATGTACCTTTTATTTGTTTCTTTTTAAGTTTCTTAATAATAGGAAGAAAGCACTTTCTTTTAGCTATCACTACAAGGAGTAGTCATTGTCAAAATGTGCAATGTTGTTTCTTACTTTTATAGGGGACTTAGCCCATGCAGTTTTCAGCACTAGTTCTTTATCTTGTGTTGATATAAATTTGACAGTAACAGATCTTGAAGCATTTTTATTAGAAGCAGTGGATCTGTGCCCCCTTTCTAGTCCAAAGGAAAGGGCTTCAGGAAGGTTTAGAACAGTTTGTAACCAAGAAATTAAAAACTCACCATGTTGCTTCCTTCTATGTTTGGTAGACCAAATATCCGCAGGTTATTTCTTCTTGACCTATTTTTTAGTTCTTCTATTTTATTTTGAAGAGCAGTGTTCTGCTTTAAAAGGAACTCTGTTATTTTCTCCCTCTTGAAGTCTTCTAGCCACATCATTAAGAGAATGTTCTATGTCAGAAATATGGGATTTTTAAAGTTGTAATTCCTTATGTATTAAATCCATCTGTTTAGAGCATTTTTGTTCAGAACCATCCATTTTTGTGTTCATTTTGTCTAGTTTTAATGACATCTCTTGTAAAGTCATTGTCACAGGTAAAAGTTCTTTCTTTATAGAAGAGTCTGAAGAGTTATTCTTTGAAAAGCTCATCATTCAGGTCAGCGATGTTGTGGTATATTGTCTGTAGTTTTTGACAGGAAAATTTGAAGGAAGATTTATAATTTTTTGAATAATCCACCAATAGGTTAATAGATGTCAAAAAATGACAGAAAAAAACCCAGTTGAGCTATTTTTAAAGTTTAAATCCTGTCAGAGATGTATAGCATTGGCAGAGCTGAAACTAACTGCTGTTAGTCGGTGTACATCTTGGCCACACCCTCATCTCAGCTTCAGCTTTGACTCATCCCAGTTTAACATTGCCCCTCTAATTTTTCCCAATACCTTTGTTCCTCTGCTAATAATTTGTAGTCTACAAACGTATCCCCTGGTTGATAAAAACACAACTGACCTGTTTATAAAGCTAAAGGGACTAAATAGTTTTCACTGCTTGTATGTTGGTACCCATGTCCATAATCAATATGTTATGGTTTCAGAATTTTTGTTTTATTGTTATCTTTCTGTGTGTCATTAGCTGCCGTAACAAAATTCTGCTTAACCCATACTTTTAATCTTATGTCCCCGTAAATATGGGTATTCCTGAACCAATTTTGTGTGAGAGTATGTAGTTTACTTCTATGGCTTTTGCTTTATCTTCATTAATGTTGTACCCTCTGTTTGGTAACGTGTTCTTGAATATCATCTGCATGTAAAGCTAACTTTCTTTGAATTTTTGAGTTCTTTCTTTTCTTTGCCCTTGTCCCTAAATGTAAAGCAAATAAAAAGGAAAGATAGGACCCCTGCCTAGTTTATGTATTCAAACACAGCTTGTCAGAGAGGAACTCTCCCACCTTAATTCGTGCCTCTGCCTGTATATATCCTCTTATCTGTAGTATTCTATCAGGGAATGCAAATAGCATTGCACTCCTCATAGTAACTGTATTGAATGCTTTCTCTGCATCAAGACTCCCCAGAAGTAGAGAAGTTTTCTTATGTTCTTCTTCTCTTTGGATCATCATTATTTTGTTAATATTGTCCTATGCTTGCCTCCCATATACATCGATCCATATCCGTCAGAAGGGCAACACTTTTTTGCCATTTTCTTTGCCAGTGTAGATGTAAACACTTTATAATTATGTAAAACCACAAAAACAGTTCCTTATACCACAAACTGAAAAAGAGACCAGTGGTATCTTGTTCTTCTGTTGACTAGATGTTTTTTATTCCAAAGTAAAAATCTCTTAGCGCCTCTGCCACAATAAGCCTTTACAGAGTAAAATTTATTTTCTCCAATAACTTCCCTCTTGTATATTAACATCACGAAATTACTTCCAATTAAATAATTGCACTCTAATTAAAACTCAAATAAAAAAAAATAAAGATAAAACATCATTAAATGAAACTTTGCCAATTACATTTTTTGTTCAAACCATTAGGTTGTAGAGTATTATATTTAATAATGAAAATAGATTCATTTTTCCTAAGTAAATACTTTAACATTTCTACATTTCCAAACTGCTGTAAAACCTGCTCCAAAACTGTTACTTTCAAGTTCATTATATCACCCAGATGTACTAAAGTGTTCTGCTATAGGACTTATGCTTTTATTTTTCTTAATATCTCTAATATGTTCTTTTATTCTCTCACTTAAGCTTCTTTTAGTTTCACCTATATAATATTTGTTACATGAACACCCAATAGCATAAATAATCCCTCTACTAGTACATGTAAATGTTCCTTGTGTTTCAAACTTTTTACCTTTTATTTTCTCAAAAGTTTCTGTTGTATGTTGACAAATGGAACACTTTCCACAAGGAAAGATTCCTAATTTTGTCAAACTCTCTTAATAACTCTTTCTTCTGGTTTGAAATATTTACTATGTACCAAGAAGTTTTTTAAATTCTGTCCCCTCTGAAATGAGAACCTTAGATGTTCATCATGTTTCACTGTTGCAGTCATGATTGTAGGGTTCTCCCCTGCCAGCAGGCAGTCCTTGGTCGGCCAGAATCCCAAAGTCTGGGTCCGGCATCGGCTGTTCAGCCATGCTCCCTGACGTCAGAGCGCCAGAAGTACAAAGCTGACAGCCGACGCCATGTTCTCCAGTCTTTCTTGCCGTGCGGTGATTAGCAGTTCGCAAGTGCCGGTCGGCTGACTCCCGACAATTTTTTCTGAACAAACTTCAGTCAGAAGACTTTCTTCTCCTACTCAAAGCTAAGTACCCCGTTGGGGAAACTTTTATCTTGCTCCAGTCCGATGTCAGAAAGTTAATAATTGTATTTCATGTGGGAAGCAAATACCTCATAAGGATTTTCATTCTTACTGTATTCCTTTCTTAGGCCCTGACCACGACGTAGCTAGTTGTCGGTTTTGTGCTAGATTCAATCAGCGTACAATTAAATGAAGGTACGATTTTGCATTTCATTACTTCGGTAGGCGTTTTAATTACAAAATGTCATCGGATAGGGTTCCGGCTACCGGAGTTCACAAATGACGCAAGGACAAAGACAGGCCTCCAAGGTCCAAATCAGACTATATCGTACAAGCAGAGCCAGCTTCAGGTTCGGCCGTCAGTGAGGCACTTTTGCAGCCCCTGTCGGCCATTTCGGAACTGATGGCCGAAACGGACTCCCACGAGGAGCCAACTAGGCCTTTGAATATTTCTGTTGCAGGACCTTTGGACAATGCTCCTTCGGATGGGTCCAGAGCCGCTGTGCAGGTACCAGCTTCCGAAGGGGTTTTCAGGCTTACTCTGCTTCTAATAAAGGCAAAGCCAACGACAAAGGCAAAGACTCCTTCCAAATCAAAGACTGCAACCCAGGCCTCTTCTGATCCGGCTCCCAAGTCACAGAAACAGTTACTTAAGATTGCGGAGGACTTACTTACTATGATTAGGGGTTCACATCCCCTTCCAGATAAAAGGCCAAGGCAGGAAGTTTATTATGACTCCTCTGATCAGGCTTCTGTTTCTTCAGATGTCCTTCAAGGATGCATCTGCAGTCCTTACAAATGGGTTGTCCTGTCGTCAGGCAGCCCTTCGGTCGGCCGGATTCCAAAGTCTGGGTCTGGCCTCGGCTGGTGTCGCACTTCACCCGACGTCATAGCTGCAGTTATTCGGGTATAAAGGCATCAGCCGACGCCATTTTCCTCAGTCTTTCTTGCCACGTGGCGCCCGAAGCAGAAGCTGTTCGCAAGTGCCGGTCGGTCAGAACCAGAGATTACTACTACCGAATACTTCTACCGAAGACTTCTAAAAAGCTAAGTACCCCGTTGGGGACTCTTTCTTGCCTCAGCCGATGTCAGAAAAAGTGAATAACTGTTTAACTTGTGGGAAACAAATACCTCATAAAGATTTCCACTCTTACTGCTTACCTTGTTTAGGCCCAGACCACGACGTAGCAGCTTGTCTAGCCTGTGCTTCTTTTAACCGACGGACGCTTAGACGTCGGTCGGAATTTGCTGAGGAGTTTTTCGGCTCCGATTTTGCTTACATTATGCCGTCAGATCCTCCGACTACGCAAATTTCTAAAAAGCGCAAGGAAAAGGACCGACGCTCGCGGTCTGCGGTTTCGGCCGAAACCGCGGTTAGGCCAACCGCGAGTGTCTCGGTTTCGGCTGAAACCGAGCAAGCGGTTCTTCCTTCAGCCGAAAACTTACCTCCTACCGAGGCCTCTTCCAACCTGGTGGAATCGGCTTCTGAAATCCCTCCTGCTCTTGCAGTTTCACAGGAATTATCTGACACTATCCCCTTGGATATCTCTACCCCTGCACGTGGAGCTGCTAGGCCACCTGCATCCATGTCCATTAAGGCCTTTGCCAGGGCTAAAGCTACTAAATATGTGCCTGCTAAGACCCCCACTCACAGGCCTAGCTCTAGTTCACAAATGCTTAGTCTAGCAGAGGATCTCATTTCTTTAATCCGGGGATCCCAATCTCACCCAGACAGGGCCTCTCACCCACCTCCAGAGAAGAGGCCTAGAGCAGAGCCCCCTGAGCCAGTTTCCACAGATGATTCCTCTGATGATTCAGATAATACAAACCCTCCAGAGGCTTCTTTCTCCCCTTATGAAGACTCTGATGCTGAAGAGTCCATTCCTTCTGCCTCTCCGCCTGAGGAATTTTCATTTGGGGAAACCTTGCATGCTATGAGGGAACAATTTCAGTGGCAGGGCCAGGATTTTTCAGACTCTAGCAAAAGGCTTACAACTTTTCTGCATTTACCACAACATAGGCCTTTAGCCATACCTCCAGTTCTCTCTGTTGTAGATGATGCATTTAATGATGCTTGTACTGCTCCTGATTCACTACCTCCGGCCCCTGCTAAGCCCGATAGGTACTACAGGGTCCCGGACACGCATTACCATTTGTATAAGGCTCCTTTTGCAGATCCCGAGACTATCTCCCAGGGTCCTAAGGCTGTAGCAGCTACCTCTGCCAAAAACCCCCTCCCCCCTGAAAGGGAATCCAGGTCCTTAGAGAGATGGGGTAAAAAAGTTTACACTTCTGCTACTCTTTCAGCTAGGGCATTGAATTGTCAATTCCACATGATCCAGTATCAAGAATTTATGCTAGACCAGTTAACCAAAAAACTGTCCTCGGATGAACCATTAGACAAAAAATCTGTTCAGGAAATGGTACATAATATTCAGCAGGTCAGTAACCATTCCTTAAAATGCGGCTATGATGCACTGGAGGCTTCCTTTAGATCAGCCATGACTGGCACAGTTATCAGAAGGCATGCATGGTTAAAAGAGCAGGCCTTACCAGACCATGTTAAATCAAAACTACTAGATGTTCCCATGGACAAGCTCAATTTGTTTGGCTCTCCTGCACAACAGGTGCTGAAGAAGATGGAAGAGAAGGCAAAATCTGTCCAAACAGTGAAAGATTTCTTACAGGTCCAACCTCCAAGGTTTAGCAGGAATTGGCCCTCCAAGAATTGGTCCTTTCCAGACTCCTCCAGAGCTCAGAGAGGCAGGAATAGGCGTTCAAGAGGCAGAAATCAATCCAGGGGTGCCTACAGAGGACGCCAGTGGCAGGGTAACAACCAGCGAGGTGCAGCCACAGACACAGCCACCACCACTACTACAGGACAATCACAGTGACTTGGCTCTAGCACCGCCTACCAGGGAACAACTAGAAGCACCTTTGGGCGGGAAGCTAGCTTTATTTTCAGTAAACTGGCATTACATCACAAGAGACAAGTGGATTTTGCAGACAATAGACCAAGGTTACAGGTTTCACTACCATACTCTACCAGGGAAGAGAGGAATGCCAAACCTACCTCCAAATCAAAAGGCAGAAGCTCTAAAACAGATAACTCAATTATTAAGGATGAGAGCTGTGGAAAAGGTACCATATATGGAGCAAGGACAGGGATTTTACTCCAGACTCTTCCTGGTACCAAGAAAAGAAAACAAATGGAGACCTATTCTCGACCTGTCCGCTTTAAACACATTCCTCATTGTTCCAAAATTCAAAATGCTGACCCTACAGCAGCTTCTTCCCATGCTGGGCAAGGAGTCTTGGCTGGTAACTCTAGATCTCAAGGAGGCATACCTGCACGTCCCCATACGACCAAATTGCAGAAGATACCTCAGATTTCTTGCAGGATCAGAGCATTATCAATTCTCAGCATTGCCCTTTGGCTTATCTACTGCGCCCAGAGTGTTCACGAAATGCCTGGCATCAGTAATTGCTCATTGCAGGCTTCAGGGAATCCAAATCTACCCTTACCTGGACGACTGCCTGATACAAGCGGACAGCAGAAACAAGTTAGCAGAAGACTTGAAAAGAGTCATTTACCTACTACAAGCCCTGGGATACACAGTCTATATAAAAAAGTCAAGGCTGATACCATCCCAAAGGATAACCTTCTTGGGTGCAGAGCTGGACACATCGAAACAAATGGCATTCCTAACAGTAGAAAAACAGGAGCAACTCCCTCTCTACTTCTTGGCATTAACAAAGCAGAACCATCTAACAGCAAGAAAAGTCCTGCAAGCCTTTGGTTTCATGGCATCCTGCATAATACTGGTTCCACATGCCAGACTGCATATGAGAAAGTTACAGTGGTACCTAAGGAATTTATGGTCTCAGCACAAGCACAGCCTAGAAACCCAAATTCCAATAATTCCATGCCTGAAGCAAGAATTCCAATGGTGGGCTCAGGCCGGTCAATCAAACAAAGGATTGCCCTTCCACAACACTCAACCAAGCCAAACCATCACAACGGACTCCTCAGACCTCGGTTGGGGGGCCCACATGCTGGACAAGTGCATACAGGGTTTATGGACTCAAGACCAGCTGCACCTACACATAAATCAAAAGGAAATGCTGGCAGTAAAACTGGCAATTCAGACATTCAGACCATTTCTTCGACAAGGTCAACTGTTGATAAGGACAGACAACACCACAGTTATGTGGTACATCAACAAACAGGGAGGCACACATTCGTACCCTCTATGCCGGATGGCAATGGACCTCTGGAATGTGGCCCTGAGTTACAACATTCAGTTACAAGCAATTTTTGTACCAGGAAAAGAAAACATTCTAGCAGACATACTAAGCAGGACTACCACGGATGCCCAAGAATGGATGCTGCATCCGGACATCTTCAAAACCATTAGAAGAAAATGGGGACTCCCACAAATAGACTTATTTGCATCCCCACGCAATCACCAACTAAAGAAATTCTGCACAAGGACGTACCACCCACTTGCTTGGAAGGTGGACTCCCTATCCTTCAGTTGGAAAAACCTGATGGCATATGCATTCCCACCACTTCCTTTGATGCACAAGGTGCTATTGAAGATCAAAGAGGACTGTCCAAGGATCATTCTGATAGCTCCAGACTGGCCAAGACAACATTGGTACCCATTACTGAGGAGCATGTCTCGGGAACAAATATGGCGCCTACCCGTGGTTCCCTTACTGCTAACACAGAACAACTACAACACCCTGCATCCAAACCTGAAAACACTGCAGCTGACTGCCTGGAACATTGCATAAGAACAAATAACCCAAATTTATCCCAAAGGGTTAAAGACATTATCTTGGAGTCTCGCAGACCCTCAACAAGGAAAAATTATTCAGCAAAATGGAAAAGATATTCCATTTGGAGTACTGCAAAAGGAGAAAATGTGTCACTGGTAAACATAGCCAACATCCTGGAATACTTGGCAGAGCTCTTCCACAAAGGCCTGTCCTATTCTTCCATTAAGATTCATGCATCAGCTATCTCAGCAGAATACGACTTGGATCCTCCAGTCTTCTCACATCCTCTGCTCAGGCAGTTTCTGAGAGGAATTAAAAATGTAAAACCTCCTAGGAAGCCGCCATTGCCAGCATGGGACTTGAACTTTACAAACCATAGACCAAGGCTACCGGTTCCACTTCCACACTTTACCAGTAAAAAGAGGAATGCCAAACCTGCCCCCAAATCAAAGAATAGAAGCCCTGCATCAGATAGAGGAATTAATAAAGATGAGAGCTGTGGAAAGGGTACCAATAACAGAACAGGGCAAAGGATTCTACTCCAGACTCTTCCTAGTACCAAGAAAATTGAAAAACTGGAGACCTATTCTCGACCTGTCCATCTTAAACACATACATCATTGTCCCAAAATTCAAAATGCTGACCCTACAGCAACTTCTTCCCATGCTGGGCAAGGAGTGTTGGCTGGTAACTCTAGATCTCAAGGAGGCATACCTGCACGTCCCCATTCGACCAAATTGCAGAAGATACCTCAGATTTCTTGCAGGATCAGAGCATTATCAATTCTCAGCATTGCCCTTTGGCTTATCTACTGCTCCCAGAGTATTCACAAAATGCCTGGCATCAGTAATCGCTCACTGCAGAGTACAGGGAATCCAAATTTATCCATACCTGGACGACTGCCTGTTACAAGCGGACAACAAAAGCAAGCTGACAACAGAAAGGGTCATTTACTTGCTTCAAGCCCTGGGATACACAGTCAATTTACAAAAGTCAAGGCTTGACTCCATCCCAGACAAGAACTTTCTTGGGCGCGGAATTGGACACAGTAAAACAGATGGCATTCCTAACTGCAGAAAAACAAAAAGAACTCCCTCTTTACTTCTTGGCATTAACAAAGCAGAACAAACTAACGGCGAGAAAAGTTCTGCAGGCCTTGGGCTACATGGCATCATGCATAATCTTGGTCCCACATGCCAGACTGCATATGAGAAAGTTACAGTGGTACCTAAAGAATTTATGGTCTCAACACAGACACAGCTTAGAAACAGAAATACCACTAATCCCATGCTTAAAACAGGAGTTCCTATGGTGGGCTCGGGCATGCCAGTCAAACCCAGGCTTACCCTTCCACAACTTTCGAGCAAACCAAACCATCACAAAGGATGCCTCAGACCTAGGATGGGGGGCACACATGATGGACAAATGCGTACAAGGACTGTGGACTCAGGACCAGCTGCACCTGCACATAAACCAAAAAGAAATGCTGGCAGTAAAACTGGCAATCCTAAAATTCAGACCATTCCTCAAAGAAGGCCATTTTATGATAAGGACAGACAACACCACAGTCATGTGGTACATCAACAAGCAGGGAGGCACTCATTCTTGCCCCCTATGCAGGATGACTTTGGACCTTTGGAATCTGGCTCTAAGCTACAACATCCAGTTACAGGCAATATTTGTACCGGGAAAAGAAAACACCCTAGCAGACATTTTAAGCAGAACCACCTCGGATGCTCACGAATGGATGCTACACCCGGACATCTTCAAGACCATCACAAAGAAATGGGGAATGCCACAAATAGACCTATTCGCTTCCCCACAAAATCACCAGCTCAAAAATTCTGCACAAGGACATTCCACCCACTTGCATGGAAGGTGGACTCTCTATCCTTCAGCTGGAAAGGCCTGACAGCATATGCATTCCCACCTCTTCCCTTAATACACAAGGTACTACTGAAAATCAAAGAGGAACGTCCAAGGATAATTCTGATAGCACCGAACTGGCCAAGACAACACTGGTACCCATTACTGAGGACCATGTCTCGAGAAAATGTGGTCAATACCCTGATGCCTCTGATGTTAACTCAGAACAACTACAACATCATACATCCAAACCTAAAAACCTTGCAACTGACTGCCTGGAACATCATATAGCAGACCTTTCACAAAGGGTTAAAGACATTATCCTTGAAGCCCGCAGACCTTCAACAAGAAGGAACTATGCAGGAAAATGGAAAAGGTTCGTCATTTGGAGTACTGAAAGAGGAAAAGATGTGTCGAACATAGATATTGCTAACATCCTGGAGTACTTGGCAGAGCTTCTACATACAGGCCTGTCCTATTCCTCCACCAAGATACATGCATCAGCTATTTCAGCAGAATACAGCTTTGATCCTCCTGTCTTTTCACATCCTCTACTCAGGCAGTTCCTCAGAGGGATCAAGAATGTAAAACCTCCTAGGAAACCACCATTACCAGCATGGGACTTGAATTTTGTACTAGAAAAATTGACACTCCCTCCGTTTGAACCAGCAGCAACAGCAGACCTACAACACCTGTCATGGAAAACTGCTTTCCTACTGGCTATTACTTCAGCAAGGAGGGTTTCGGAACTACAGGCCTTAATGGCAGTGCAACCCTTCCTAATCTTCCATCAAGATAGGGTGTCCATGAGAACTAATCCTACATTTATGCCTAAGGTGGTATCCAGAGTGTCTTTAAACCAGGCAATCCACCTACCTACCTTCTTTCCCAATCCACAAAACAGAGGTGAAAGAATAATGCATACCTTGGATGTACATAGACAGTTACGCTACTACCTGGACAGAACCAAAGCTAACAGAAAAACTGACCAGCTCTTTGTAGCCTATGCAACAGGAAGGGAAGGAAAAGCAATTTCCAAACAGACAATCTCCAAATGGATAGGAAATTGCATAAGATTCTGTTACTCTTACCATGGAAAACCAATTCCACAGAACATAAGACCTCATTCTACAAGGGCTACAGCCACTACCACAGCTTTCTTAAGAGGAGTGGCAACCAAGGACATTATTGAGGCGGCTACTTGGACCTCCGTGCATACATTTGCCAAGCATTATAATTTACCTCTATACTCTAGATCCCGAGCAGGGTTTGCCACTGCTGTACTGCAAGAGATCCTGACTACACCATAATTATTATTCCTCCTCCCCTAGTTGGCTATGGTATTCTACCCATTTGTTATGACTGCAGATGCATCCATGAAGGACATAGTACAGATGTTCTTCATTCCACATTGCTGCAGTCCTAACTATTGGGTAGTCCGCTGTCCAGTCGGCCCGAATACCAAAGTATATGGCTGACGTCGGTCAGGGCGCATTAGACTGACCTCAGTACGTCAGGGTACTAATGCGCATGACCGTCGCCATATCCTCAGTCTTCTTTGCCGCATGGTCCGATGCAGAAGCAATTTTGCGAGTGGAGGTTGGCGTTCTGAAAGTTTCTGAAGTCAGAGTTTCAGACCGAATCAAAGTTGGCAATATTTTGGTTTTTCTTGCCTCAGTATTTAACCGGATGTCAGAAAAAGTGAATAACTGTATTTCTTGTGGGAAACAGATACCTCATAGGGATTACCATACTTTGTGTATACCTTGTTTAGGGCCTGAGCACGGCGTTGGATGCCGCTCTTGTGCTAGATTTAACAAACGCACTATTAAGAGAAGGTTAGACTGTGCCAGGTTAGTTTTGGGAAGCGTTGTAATTATAAAATGCCGGAAGCTCCCAAAAAGCGCAAGGACAAAGCAGCAAAGCCTAGAGTGGAAGAACCGACAGTCCCAGGCGCCGGATCTTTAGAAGGCTCAGTGGAGCCGGAGGTTTTGCCAGGTGTTTCTTTGGAGTCTCAGGGAGAGACTTTACTGTTACAGGATGTATCCTGGAAGTAGGCCAGGCTGAGGGGCTTCTCAGGTGGCTGTTCTTCCCTCTCTTCCTAAGGTGGTTAGAGCCTCCCTTCTGTTTCCAAGGCTTCTTTGAGAGGCAGGCCAAGTTTAACTTCAGTGGGGGTTTCTCCTAGTGCTTCAGGGTCTTTGCCTAAGAAACATATGCTTAAAATGGCAGAGGATTTGATTACTATGATTAGAGGTTCTATGCCCCTCCTGATAAGAGGCCTAGGGTGGAACCTGAGTTTGAGAGTTTTGAGCAATGTTCGAGGCTTCTGAGTCTTGCTGAAGACTTGCAGGAGTATCCTCCTTATTCTGATTCTGATGTGGATGATTCTACTCCTTCAGCTTCTCCTCCTGAGGATTTTTCATTTTCAGAGACTCTGCATTCCATGAGGGAGCATTTTAAATGGGAAGGTCAAGATTTCTCTGATTCCAGGAAGAGGCTTAGGGAATTCTTGTTTTACCCCAGCATAGGCCTTTAGCTATACCTCCTGTTCTGAATGTGGTGGAAGATGTTTTGCAGAGGCTTCCCTCAATCCTGATTCTTTGCCTCCTGCCCCAGTTAAACCGGATAGGTACTATAGGGTGCCTGAAGCTCATAAGTATCTTTTAAGAGTCCTAGGGCAGACCCGAAACTGTCTCGGGCCTAAAGGTGTGAAGGCCTCTGTTGTTAAAAATCCTGTTCCTCCTGATAAAGAGGCAAGGGCTTTGGATAGATGGGGAAAGAAAGTGTATACTTCTTACACTTTAGCCATGAGGCGTTGAATTGTCAGTTTCACATGTTAAAATATCAGAATTATCTCCTTTCACAATTGAAATCTAAGGTGGATGCTCTGGCAGAAGGTATTGAGTGTAAAGAGTTGCAGGATTTAGTTCATGTGTCTGAACAGGTGGGTAAACATTCCTTGCAATGTGGTTTTGATGCTGTGCAGGCCTCCTCGAGGGTGGCTGCCACTGGTTCTGTTCTTCGTAGGCATGCCTGGTTGAGAGATCAGAATTTAGCTGAGCATGTTAAAACAAGGATTTTGGATGCTCCTTTGCAGTCTGATGTGTTGCTTGGTTCGCCTGTGGAAGCAGTCTTAAAGAAAATGGAGGACAAGGCTAAGTCTATGCAAACTGTTAAGGATTTTTGCAGGTGCAGCCTCCAAGTTTAGTAGAAATTGGCCTACTAAGGGATGGACTTATCCTGCTTATGATTCCCAGTCTAGGGGTAGGTCTAGACGTGGTAGGGGCAGAGCTCAAGGTTCTTTAGGCCTAGGACAGGAGTTCCCCTGCTCAGACTTCTGGTGAGGGCAGGGGTCAGTCCTTCGTAAGCAGACCCAATGACCTGCCTTTTCAGCTGCCAGTACATTCTCGCCTGGCAGCACCTTTGGGAGGAAGGCTGTCTCTTTTCAAAGAAAATTGGGATTTAATTACCCAAGACAGATGGGTTCTGGATATCATTCACCACGGTTACAGGTTTTATTTCCATACCATGCCTCCTTTCAAAGGCATGCCAGACATTCCTCCTCTACAAAGACAAGAGGCTCACAAGCAAATTTCTCTGTTGCTCCACATAGAGGCCATTCAGCCAGTTCCTGTGCCAGAAAGGGGCCTAGGATTTTATTCTCGCCTGTTCCTAGTACCGAAGAAGGGGAACACGTGGAGGCCAATTTTGGATTTATCTATCCTCAACACTTATCTGGACATTCCCAAGTTCAAAATGTTGACGTTACAACAGCTTTTACCTCTGCTGGGCAAGGATCACTGGATGGTAACTTTAGATCTCAAGGAAGCTTACCTTCATGTGCCTATAAGACTAAGTTGCAGGAAGTATCTGCGCTGAGCTGGAAATTCTCATTATCAGTTCTCTGCATTGCCCTTTGGCTTATCCACTGCCCAGAGTATTCACAAAGGTTCTGGCTCCAGTGATAGCTTACTTCAGGCTAAAAGGAATTCAAATCTATCCTTACTTGGACGACTGCCTGATTCTAGCTCAAGAAAAGGAAGACCTTCTACAGCATTTGGATTATGTCATAGCAGTGCTAAGATGCCTAGGGTATTCTGTGAACGAAATAAAGTCCAGTCTAGTACCCTCTCAAGACATGTGCTTTCTGGGTGTGAGACTGAATACAGCAGCCCAGATGGCCTTTTAACCCCGGACAAACAAAAGAATCTTTCCAGTTACTTCCATCAACTATCTCTTCAGTCCGGGCTGACTGCAAGGACAGTCCTTCAAGCCTTAGGGTTCATGGCATCTTGTATTCTGGTGCTTCCCAATGCCAAACTGCATATGAGGAAGCTGCAATGGTATCTCAAAATGTATGGACACAGCACTGCCAGGATTTAGACACTGTCATTCAAATAATACCTTGCATTCAAAAGGAATTTTTGTGGTGGGCTCAGGAATGTCACCTAAACAAGGGACTCTCTGTGACCCGGCCAGAGGCGAGTCAGATTCTAACGACAGATGCCTCAGACATTGCTTGGGAGCTCATCTAAATGGAAAGTGGATACAAGACAAGTGGCCTGCCAGACTACAGCATCTACATATCAACATGAAAGAGATGTTAGCAGTCCAGTTTGCATTAATGGCTTTCAAGGAGTTACTTCTTCCAGGGCAGGTGTTGATTCTAACAGACAACACAA
This sequence comes from Protopterus annectens, assembly GCF_019279795.1. Lineage (NCBI taxonomy): Eukaryota > Metazoa > Chordata > Ceratodontiformes > Protopteridae > Protopterus > Protopterus annectens. The sequence continues at coordinate 1,667,721,346 of NC_056737.1, forward strand.
CTGTCATGTGGTACATCAACAAACAAGGGGAACACATTCTTACCCATTGTGCAGGCAAGCAATGATTTTATGGGAGACTGCCAGCTTGCAACTAACTCTTCAGGCAAGGTTTCTGCGGGAGCACAGAACTCCTTAGCAGATGTGTTAAGCAGACAAATCATGGATCCCCGCAGTGGAAACTGGATCTTCATGTATTTCAAAATTGACAGTGTCATGGGGAACTCCAGACATAGATCTGTTCGCTTCTCCACTAAACCACCAGCTGCCAAAGTTTTGCACAAAGAGGTTTCATCACACAGCTTGGAAAGTGGATGCTCTTTCTTTCAGTTGGAAAAATCTTCATGTGTATGCTTTTCCACCTCTGCCTCTTCTCCCAAAGGTGCTTCTAAAGGTCAGACAAGACAAGCCAAGGATGATTTTAATAGCTCCAGATTGGCCTCGGCAGCACTGGTACCCATTACTGAGGAGTCTGGTAAGGAAGCCTCCATGGCCTTTACCCTTGATTCCACACCTGTTGTCTCAGAGGGACGGTCACCTGCTCAATGTCAAGCTTTAATCTCTTCATCTAACAGCCTGGCATATTCTGTTTTGAAAGACAGCAGGTCTCAACTTCCTCAACAAGTTTTAAATGTGATTATGGAAGCCAGAAGACCTAGTACAAGGAAAGTGAGAAAATGGAAGAGATTTTTATTTTGGAGTGCAGCAAACAATTTGGAGATTTCTGAGCCTAATTTGAGTGTGGCTCTTCAATATCTTACTGAGTTATTGGACAAAGGTTTGTCTTTCTCTTCCATTAAGATTCATGCTGCAGCAATTTCAGCTCACTATGATTGTGACCCACCATTGTTTTCGCATCCTTTGTTCAAGCAATTTCTTAGAGGGCAAAGAATATAAGACCCCCATTAGAGCTCCTACTCCTGCTTGGGATCTCAATTTTGTGTTGGAGAAACTTACTCTACAACCTTTTGAGCCTACTGCTGAATTGAAATATTTGTCATGGAAGACTGCTTTTTGTTGGCCATTACTTCTGCAAGAAGGGTTTCTGAGTTGCAGGCCCTTATGGCGGTAGAGCCTTTTGATTTTTCATAAGGATAGGGTATCTACTAATCCTTCCTTTATGCCTAAGGTGGTTTCTAGTGTGGCTTTAAACCAAACTATTCATTTGCCTACTTTTTATGCAGATCCCCAAAATAAAGGGGAAAAGATTTTGCACACTTTAGATGTACACAGGCAATTGCGTTATTATTTGAGCAGGACTAAGGATTTTAGGCAGTCTCAGCAGTTGTTTGTTTCTTTTGCTTTGGGTTCAGGGCAAGCCTGTGTCAAAACAAACTATTTCTAGGTGGATTGGGTTTTGCATTGCATTTTGTTATTCCCATCATGGCAAGGAGATTCCAGCTGGAATTAGGCCTCATTCCACTAGGGCTACTGCCACTTCTACAGCATTTCTAAGGGGTGGCCACTAAGGATATTTTGGAGGCAGCTACTTGGAGTTCAGTGCATACTTTCTCTAAGCATTATCACCTTCCTCTCTACTCTAAGTCTAGGGCTGCTTTTGCCACAGCTATTTTGCAAGGCATGTTGTCAGTTCCTGCTTCCTTATGATTTGCCAGCCTCCCTTACCTCTGCTTTGGGATTCTACGTTAGCACTGCAGCAATCTGGAATGAAGAACATAGTACAGGTTTGTACCTACCATAAATGTAGATGTTCGAGGATCCACATTGCTGCAGTCCCCTACTTCCACTCTGTGTTTAAGGGTGGTTGTGTAGGTGAGGTTATATTCTGGTAATTTTGTATATATTGTACATATTTTTGGTGCAGGTATGTTTGGAATTTTTGGTTTTGGCCTTAGCTTTTCAGGGTCTTCTGACATCTGGGGCAAGAAAAGACTGAGGATATGACGTCGGTCATGCGTACATGAGTACCCTGACGTACTGGCGTCAGTCTAATGCGCCTGACCGATATACTTTGGTATTCGGGCCGACTGGACAGCGGACTACCCAATAGTTAGGACTGCAGCAATGTCGAACATCTACATTTATGGTAGGTACAAAACTGTACTTTTTGTACCTACCATAAATGTAGATGTCCGAACTGGATAGCATCTGCAGTCAGGATTACCCTCCCTCCTTCCCCTCTGCGGTACTCCTAGGGTATTTACCCTCCTTATAGCTAGCTGGGGGGGGGAGTCTCTTATGGTGTATTTGTTTGTATATATGTACATACATGTTTATTTTTTGTGTTTGCCTTCTACTATTTTGGAAACATTGGCATTTATCCAAAATTTTAGCTATCCAAGAGGGCAATTGGCATCTGGGGCAAGAAACACTGAGGAAAATGGCGTCGGCTGATGCCTTTATACCCGAAGACCAGCAGAGATGACGTCGGGTGAAGTGCGACATCAGCCGAAGCTGGACCCGGACTTTGGAATCCGGCCGACCGAAAGGCTGCCTGACGACAGGGCAACCCATTTGTTATGACTGCAGATGCTATCCAGTTCGGACATCTACATTTATGGTAGGTACAAAACTGTACTTTTTGTACCTACCATAAATGTAGATGTCCGATAGGAATGCATCTGCAGTCAGGATTACCCACCCGCCTTCCCCTCTGTGGTACTCCTAGGGTATTTGCCCATCTTATAGCTAGCTGGGGGGATCTATTATGGTGTATTTGTTTGTATATATGTACATACATGCTTATTTTTTGTGTTTGCTCTCTACTATTTGGAAACATTGGCATTTATCCAAATTTAGCCTTCCAAGAGGGCACCTGGCATCTGGGGCAAGAAACACTGAGGAAAATGGCGTCGGCTGATGCCTTTATACCCGAAGAACTGCAGCTATGACGTCGGGTGAAGTGCGACACCAGCCGAGGCCAGACCCAGACTTTGGAATCGCCGACCAAGGGCTGCCTGACGACAGGACAACCCATTTGTAAGGACTGCAGATGCATTCCTATCGGACATCTACATTTATGGTAGGTACAAAACTGTACTTTTCTTATGCTTCAAGTTCCCAAGGTAAAGCCATTTCAAAACAGACAATTTCTAAATGGATTGCTTATGGAATCAGATTTTGCTATTCCCACCATGGAAAGCAAGTCCCAGGGAGTATAAGGACTCACTCCACCAGAGCTGCTGCCACTTCAGCTGCCTTCCTCAGGGGAGTTCCTACCAAAGACATTTTGGAAGCTGCAACTTGGAGTTCAGTGCATACTTTTTCAAAGCACTACAATCTACCTCTCTACTCTAAGTCTAGGGCAGGCTTTGCTTCTGCAGTCTTGCAGGGCCTTTTAGCCGCCCCCTCTACTTTATGACCACCTCCCTTTCATTCTGCTTTGGGATTCTACCCTACAGTCATGACTGCAACAGTGAAACACTGTGAACATAGTACAGTTGTGTACACTTACCATAAATGTAGATGTTAGAGTGTCTTCACTGTTTCAGTCTGGGTTTCCCTCCCTCCTGTCCCCTCTTATTTTTTTCTTGTGTGGTTCCTTTTTCCACCATTCTTCTGAGGTGTATTTGCAAAGGGTATGGGACCTTGCTCATTTTGGGACAACTGACATCTGGGGCAAGAAAAACTGGAGAACATGGCGTCGGCTGTCAGCTTTGTACTCCTGGTGCTCTGACGTCAGGGAGCATGGCTGAACAGCCGACGCCGGACCCAGACTTTGGGATTCTGGCCGACCCGAGGACTGCCTGCCGGCAGGGGAGAACCCTACAGTCATGACTGCAACAGTGAAGACACTCTAACATCTACATTTATGGTAAGTGTACACAACTATACTTTCCATCTGTGACGGTGATGGAACCTCTTTTTTTCACCTGTTTCCAATGCCCTCTTATTAATTCATTAAGTCTGTCTGAAAAAAGGGTATACTTGGAAACAAAAAACAAAGTTATTCATTGATATTTCATTTACATTTTTATATCATCTTATATTTTTATTTAATTTCTGAATTTTTGTCTCCACATCACCATATATTTTAGCATAACTTTTTAATACTTCATCTTGTTTGTAACCTCTATTAACAAACAAAGTTACAGCTTTTCTAGCTTCATTTCCATCACTACATAATCTTTTTATTCTTAATAGTTCTCCGTACAGAATAGAAGTTAGCGTATGGCTCAGATGACAACTACTGGCATGCAACATCCAATTCATCTGATTAAATTTTCTATGTATACTAGTTTGAATTTTCTTCCTTACTTTTCCTTTCAAAGTTATATCTAGAAAATTCACTTCTAATCCTATCTGTGCTCCATCAAATTGAATGTCATATTTATTTTTATTAAGATATTGCAAAAATTCTTGAACGTTATTGCTACCCCCTTGACATACAAATATTAAATCAGCGATAAATCTGAAATATTTAATAACATGATTTCTGTAAAATATACTTTTATAAATATGTTCATTCTCCACTAGCCCCATAAACGAATGTGCATACATCGGGGCAAAGGCTGCTCCCATTGTTGTACCTTTCTGCTGTTTATATAGCCTTCCTTCGAATTCAAAAATATTGTTTGTTAGAAGTGTACTAATTCTTTAATGTAGTAAGTTGTAGGATTATCACCTAGAAAATATTGTATTGCTTCTAAACCATAGCAATGTTGTATATTTGTATATAAACTAACTACAGCTGCTGTTATGAAATGCATATCTTCCGTCCAAACTATACCTTCTATTTTTTTTCAAAAAAATCAAAGGAATCTTTTATATAAGATGGCAATTTCAGTACTTCCTTTAACAAAAATTCATGTAAAAAACAGCTCAGATTTTCTGTGAAATAACCTGTTGCTGAAACAATGGGACGTCCTGGGGGTTGCAATAGGTTTTTGGGCGCACAGAAGAATCTGACTACAACATTCTCTTTGATTGTAAATTTGTCACATCATTGACTGTAAAATAATGTAATCTAACCCCCTTCTTTAATAACATTTGAAAATCATGCTGCGCTTGAATTAAAATGCTTTCATTCACTTTACTATAAACTTTCTCATCATTTAAATGTTGCATGCACATTTTATAATAATCCGAAGAATTCATCACCACCAATTTGCCCCCCCTTGTCTGATGGTTTAAATATTATTCTATCATTTATACTCATTTTGTTTCAATTTCATCCATTCCACTTTAGTTGGATTGTATTTTTTTTTGGTACTTTCAAACCCATCCATTTCTTTTTCTAATATTAAATTGAAAGCATTAAAAAAACGCTGTATATGGACATTTTTAAATGGAGGCATAAACATACTTTTCACCGATATGTTAGTTGTATGCATTACTTTTGGTCCCTGAATCTCAAGAATAAAAACTGCCATCATTACTTGATTCAGTTTCCATTTCTGGAACATTGTTATTTTGACATCCATGACTGAAAAAAAATAATCTTTTAAATGCATTTTACGTACTAGTTTAAACAATTCACCTTTTACTTCATATAGCTTAGGTAAAACTGTCAGCATAAATTTTAAACCTTTTTGTAAAACCGACATTTCTGTTTCATCAAATGCATAATCAGACAGTTTCACAACATACTGATCTGTATTAATACATTCTACCTGATTAATTTGTCCATCTACTTCGTTTGTATCGGCCATGTCCCGTGTCTCTCTAATTGTCCTGTCCTTGCCAGGTACGTTTCCTATTTCCATTGTTTTGACCATTGGAGCCTCGAAATGTTCTCCGAAAAGACTCAACATTATTGGGTCTAGGTAAATCTGGATATTCTTGCTCGGCTACTTCTTCCTCCATTGAAGATGCCCCGCTCTCACCTGATTGAAAATTTCGATTCTTATACTGCCCGGATGTTTCCTTCTCTTTTTGAAAACTGACGTGTCATCATTTCGATTGTTGATTGGATGAAAACATGAAGGCTTTTTTTCCTTTCATAATCTCTAAGATCTCTTTGAAGTTTGTTCTTCTTCCGATTAATTAGATCTTTTTCGTAGGATGAAAGTCCATCATTGATGTTACCCAAAAAAGATTCTAATGCAGAATTTGATGTCATTTTAATTATTTCTTCACATAATTTCTTGGTTTCTCCCACTAATTTATTTCTTTTAATGTTGTCTCTTTCTATTAATATTGACACCCACTTGGTACTGCAGCAATTCACCTCTCCTGAAATTTTATTTCTTGTTCTTCCGATAATTCAAATGGAGTGTATGGGCTTTTAACTGCTTGAAGACCCTGTGGTGTAATTTGTAACTCTTGATATCTCTGTAGACTATTAATATTATAGAAAATGGCAGTTTGTTTACAATTAGAAAAACTAATTTTTAAAGAAAGTTCTTGTGCTCCTGGTAATGAAGAAACTTCTGTTCTCTTACCTATGGCAGTGAAAGGGTTGACATTTATTCGCTGTCGTGAGTCTTCCCATTTTTTTTAAATATTTAGCTCTGTTGTAATATTACTTTGTTGATTTGACACACCTCCTTCATTCTCGCCAACAAACTGCATACTCGTCTGAGCATTTACTTGTCCATTTCTTTGAGTCATTTCCATCCCTGTATCTCGAAATATACGGGGTAAAGAACACAGAGAGTCACTGGTCATTGATATAATGTAAAACCACAGAAACAGTTCCTTGTACCACAAACCGAAAAAAAAGACCAGTGGTATCTTGTTCTTCTGTTGACTAAACGTTTTTTATTCCAAAGTAAAAATCTCTTAGCGCCTTGGCCACAATCAGCCTTTACAGAGTAAAGTTTCTTTTCTCCAGTAACTTCCCTCTGGTATATTAACATCACAAAATTACTTCCACTTAATTAATTACACTCAGTTAATTAAAACTCAAATAAAAAAATATATTTTTTTAAAGATAAAACATCATTAAATGAAACTTTGCCAATTACATTCTTTGTTCAAACCATCAGGTTGTAGAGTATTATATTTAATAATGAAAATAGATTCCTTTTTCCTAAGTAAATACTTTAACATTTCTTCATTTCCAAACTGCTGTAAAACCTGCTCCAAAACTGTTACTTTCAAGTTCATTATATCACCCAGATGTACTTTGTGTTATGCTATAGGACTTATGCTTTTATTTTTCGTAATATCTCTAATATTTTCTTTTATTCTCTCACTTAAGTTTCTTTTAGTTTCACCTCTCTAATATTTGTTGCATGAACACCCTATAGCATAAATAATCCCTCTACTAGTACATGTAAATGTTCCTTGTGTTTCAAACTTTTTACCTTTTATTTTCTCAAAAGTTTCTGTTGTATGTTGACAAATGGAACACTTTCCACAAGGAAAGGTTCCTAATTTTGTCAAATTTTTAATAACACTTTCTTCTGGTTTGAAATATTTACTATGAACCAATAAGTTTTTTAAAGTCCATCCCCTCTGAAATGAGAACCTTGGTTCTAGAAGTGCCCGTAGCTACACCATACTTCTGTAAATATAATTCACAGTCGAACATAAATAAAACATAAAATGCGTTATTTTCAAGTACTATTTCTATAAAAAGACCAGGTGTTATGTTGGGATGTCATTTAATTGTATTGCTTCATGAAGATAGTTTGGTTTCATTAACTTAGAAGAAGCTAGCATGTTATGCCATTTAGAACAGTTAACATGTAGAATATTTGTGACATAACTAGTCAGCTTGAGTGCATGTCGCATTAGTTTTGAAATCTGAAATATTTACTGTTGAAGGTGACTTTTCATTTCATTTTACCCCTTGACTATTGAGTTCTCAGCCTTTGCTGATGATTCCATTGAACAGTTCTTTCCAAGGGAAAGACTTAATGCAGTGTTGAGGTTAGCAGAATATCTCCCGAGTGGATATTTCTCATTGAGAAATGTGTTATCTGTCATAGTGTAAAACACACAGTTCTGTTATGCATTCTCCAGAAGCAGCCAAGTGTCTCAAACAGATGAGTGTGTCCTAGATCTACTTAAGTTCAAGATGGGAGACTTAAAGGACACAAGTTGACCTGAAGGGGGTGTGCAGGAGAGGCTACAGAGATAGTTGGGGAATTGACCTGTATTGCCCCACACCGGATTTTAAAGACAGTGAAAGGGTTTACTGTTTTGAGGTTGTAAAGCAGTTTTAGAAGGTTGTTTTGAGTATAGGTCAGAGAAAAAAGGCAGGAGGGAAAGAAATTACCTAATAAGGAGATTTTCCAAGTCTTATTCCGAACAAAAGTGTGCTGCTTATTCATAGAGGTGGGTTGTAGGGTGGGTGGAACAAACTCCCAGAATGTATACATCTGGTTCAGTTTATGTATACAGAAATATCTTTTGCCAACACAAGTTGACGGTTGGTAACTCTGGTCTTCTCAGTTGTTAAGAGCTGGTACAACTTTATCTGAGACTTGTTCTGTATTGATAATTTTAAGTTTGTTAGGTTGCCATCATGGTCTTTTTTTTTTTTTTTTGTGTCACCAGGAGTCAGGCTTTTGCTGATCGGTTTTTGGATAGGGTGATGTATGTAGCTCTAAAGTGCATTCTGACTGCTGAGCTCAGTGGTGGCCCAGATAACTTTTCTAGAGGAGGTTACAGTCTGAGTGTAGTTAGAACATCATATAAGACTTGGCAAGAACTGTGACATTAATATTTAAGACTTAGATGTGTGAATTAGTAGGTAGAAAGCTTTGTCATATGAAGAAATTTTAGCAGTAGTCCACAAATGGGTGTGGGTAATGCTTAGTTTACCCACATCTGGTGTGATAAGTTAGTAAGTCAACTATGAGTAAACTAGCATTACCTACTCATACAAGTGGATTATTACAAAAATACAGGGATGTTATTAGAACAAGTTACTTTTTTAAATAATGGCGTATTTCTGAACATCTTTTTACATCATTCTTCTGTCATGGGGATGGCTTCAGAGTACTTTGGACATGTACATTCTAATGATTACCCAGTACAAGAATGCAGCTAGCTTTTTTAACTCTGGGAGTTTGTATGCATGAGGATGGTTGCTGACTCCTGGTGCATTGCCGTGTTTTTGTCTTCCACTTCTTTCATCCTCTTGGCAGCTGTGCTCTTTTTGTTAGAGAAATGAACATAGTGGCTGTGTGTTTTTTCAGTAGCTATAGCTGCTAGAAGTTGTTCATGTGAGTAATGCTGGATTTACTGTTGCTTTGTTCAGTTAGTGTGCATGTTTTTGAATTTGATGTTCAAGTGAATCTTGCAAACTGGTCCACACGTGGAACAATCCTTGCAGCCTACTTGTCTAGCAAACCAATGCCAAATATGGCAGTTATTTCTCTCCAGT